>NW_019737416.1:233633-291108 GCF_002891405.2 Cryptotermes secundus
TACTTGCCCATGTCTCCTTTGAACATCAACCATGCTCGAATTGTGAATTGTGGAAATCATATTCACAACAGGAGTATCCCTATCTTCAAAAAACAGTTCTTCTACTTCACGAACTTGCATTGGGTCCGATGGAATTTGTTTCACCCCTGGATTTCCAGNTGAACTGTGCAAACACAGCATTTCCTAGAAGAATGCTTCCTGTTGGAGTGTTCACTCTTCACAATTTTCAAAAGGGTATGTTTCTGCATATCACCCGAGAGTCTCCCTGGGAGTCCACATGAGGCCTGTGTGGGGTGGGAGTTGATGGGCCCGGTTGTACTAAGTCTGTTCCTGACTCTGGTTCTGCCACCACCATCTGGTCTGTAGCCCAGGCCTTTGCCACATGCATCAGAAATGCTTTGTATTTCAATTTCGAATCAGGGTTTAGATTTTTGTAAACCAAAAATGAATTGAAAATGGCACGATTTATAAGCCACAAGGCAACTTTCTTTGTCCACTTTATTATTTTCGTAGGAAGAGAATAATAGGCCAAGTATTGATAGGCTCTATCAACTCCCTTCATGAACATATTATACTCAGAAATACAAATAGACTTCTCAACTTGTCCATGTCTCCTTTGAACATCAACCCTGCTCGAATTGTAAATTGTGGAAATCATATTCGCAACACGAGTATCCCTGTCTCCAAAAAAACAGTTCTGCTACTTCAGGAACTTGCATTGGGTCTGATGGAATTTGTTTCACCCCTGGATTTCCAGTAAACTATCCCAAAGTAGGCGTTTTGTGTACTTTTCCCCATGTGGCTGTCCCTGCAATTTTACTACCTGCACTTTTGTTGGAGCTACTTTCACTGTTATTGTCTGTGGCCACAATTGTTTGTTGTCCCGTGTCACTGCCGCTGTCTGATTCACTATCACTACACGTCTCAGAAGGACCGTCATATAGCTCATCGTCGGAGAACAAGTCAGATATTGCTTGGTTTTCAACTGCTTCTGTCCTTGACTCATAGCACTACTAACTTCCTGCCTGGTACATAAGAGCATGAAGGGTCAAAGATCATTTTCCTTTGGAGGGGGAACCAAAACAGTGAGATCAAGTTACTGCCTACTAAGCAAATATTCCGGAATAATATTACACAGTAGTCATTTCATTTGAGTGGCGCCAGAGAAAGGTATAGTGTGTTACAATCTAACGTGTCCTAAAATCATAATACGTGGTGTGTTCCATATATAATGCCTCCTATTTTTTTGTGTTAATATGTAACGTCTGAGCTGGATGTTGGTGGTGTTGTAGTAAAGTTTGAACCTTCCCGCCAATGTACTGTTAGTTTGGTTGTCGTGCAGCAGATAGCGACAGCAGAGCAGTCTACCAAAATGGCATCTGACATAGAAGTGCGTACGAAACAGAGATGTGTTATTGAATTTCTCACTGCTGAACAAATTGCAGCCATTGACATCAATCGACGCTTGCTAAAGGTGTACGGAGACGATACAGTTGATGTCAGCACAGTGAAGCAGTGGGTAGTGCGTTTCAACAGTGGTGAAAGTGAAGTGCATGACAAGCCACACCCTGGGCATTCCTGCTCAGCTGCTACTCCTCCCAATGAACAGCCCCTCGATCAGCTCATCCGTTCAGATCGGTGGATAATGACCAAGGAACCGTGTTCACGGCTTAATATCGTCTGTAATGCACTGGAAACGATGTTGGTGAAGCTGGATTATCGCAAAGTGGGTCCCGTGGATGCTTACACAGGACCACAAAACTCATCGAATGGAAGTCTGCCAGGATCTGTTGCACCAGTTTCAAGCTGAAGGTGACAAGTTTCTGGACAGCATTGTCACCGGAGATGAGACGTGGTGTCACCACTATGAGCCGGAATCCAAAAGTCAGTCCATGGAGTGGCGACATCCGGATTCCCCAAGAAAAAAGAAATTCAAGACACAGCCATCAGTAGGGAAAGTGATGTGCACGGTCTTTTGGGATAGGCGGGGTGTGATTTTTTTGGATTTCCTGGAGCCTGGTGAGTCTGTCAATTCTGAACGCTACAAGACGACGCTGACTAAGCTGAAGGCCCATATTTCCCTAGTCAGGCCAGAGAAGCAGACAACCTTTTGCTTGCAACATGATAACACTAGACCCCATACCAGTTTGGTGACCACCGCGCACATTGCAAAGTTTGACTGGACTGTCCTACCACATCCACCTTATAGCCCCGATTTAGCACCTTCAGACTTCCATCTCTTTGGGCCTATGAAAGACGGACTACATGGGCAACATTTTCCAGACAATGATGCTGTCATTGCAGCTGTAAGAAAGTGGCTAGCCTCTCCTGGCGCAGACTTTTACGGGTGCGGCATACAGGCTCTTGTTCATCGATGGCGAAAGTGCATAAAGAATGGTGGTGATTATGTGGAAAAAATAGCTGTAAGTAGCTGAAATCTTGCTCTATTTAACTGCATTATTATGATTTCTGTATCTGTTGTAGTTTTCTTTAAAAAAATAGGAGGCATTATATACGGAACGCCCTTAGTAATATGCCACCGGTCCACCATGTTTAAAAGCGCTGGGCATAAAAATATGCCACCGGTCCGCAAAGTGTTAACTGAATTACTTACTTATTAAGGGTTATCTCCAAGAAGAATTCTTGAATATCAGCTGCTGATAAGCAGATACAGAGAATATGTTATACGAGGGTAAGTCAATGAGTAAGTTACAAATGGATATAGAACTTAAACAAATAAGAGTACTGATTTGAAAAATGCTTTTATTTCTCAACATAATCTCCCTGTACATTGAAGCACTTGTCCCATCATTTCACAAGTCCCTGAAAACCAGCAGCATAAAATTCTTTGGGCTGCTGTTGGAACCAGGNATGTGTTCAGGGCAATCAAGCACCAGCAAAACGACAGAAAACGTTGAAAAAATTTGAGAACTCCTCCATGAAGACTGTCACCAAATAATCCATGAGCTCGCAGACACCATTGGGATCAATTATGGAGCTTGCCAGGAGATCTGAACAGAAAATTTGAACATGTGCTGTATTTATCTCTAGGATTATAACATATGATGAATGCTTGATTTATGGTTATGATCCAGAAACAAAGCCACAATTATCGCAGCCGAAGAGCATGCTCATTGTTTGTTTGTTTGTTTGTTTGTTTGTTTGTTTTTTTCCAGCATGAAGGGCACTGTTCACCATGAATTTGTTCCTTCTAACACTACAGTCAACTCTGACTTTTACTGTGGCGTTTTGAGACGCTTGAGAGAAAATGTTTTGAAAATACCAGAACTTCGGCACAACCTCAACTGGCTCCTTCATCATGACAATGCACCTGCCTGCACAGCCCTGAAAACCACAAGAGTTTGTGACTAACAACAACATGGTTATCTTTCCCCATCCTCCCAACTTGCCAGACTAAGCCCCGTATGATTTTTCTTTCTTTCCCAAATTGAAAATGAAACTGAAGGGATGACGTTTCGAAACAGTATCTGACATCGAAAGGGTACAAAGCTCCATAGCATTAACCCATTGCGGACCGGCGATTTAAATATTTAAGTCACCCTGGGTTCGCCATTATTAAACCTACTATCCTAACTTGTGCACTGTTCGCTTTAAAAATTAATATAAAATCTCCTAATTAATTTTATATACTAAAATTTTTGGAGAACACTTACCAATGCTCCTAGAAGTGCTTGAGGGTGTGATATTTCTGGAAACATTCCCCTTTGTGAAGTGGCATTACATAGAACTTGCAAATGTAGACATACTCCTTTTTCTGTGAACTGTGCAAACACAGCATTTCCTAGAAGAATGCTTCCTGTTGGAGTGTTCACTCTTCACAATTTTCAAAAGGGTATGTTTCTGCATATCACCCGAGAGTCTCCCTGGGAGTCCACATGAGGCCTGTGTGGGGTGGGAGTTGATGGGCCCGGTTGTACTAAGTCTGTTCCTGACTCTGGTTCTGCCACCACCATCTGGTCTGTAGCCCAGGCCTTTGCCACATGCATCAGAAATGCTTTGTATTTCAATTTCGAATCAGGGTTTAGATTTTTGTAAACCAAAAATGAATTGAAAATGGCACGATTTATAAGCCACAAGGCAACTTTCTTTGTCCACTTTATTATTTTCGTAGGAAGAGAATAATAGGCCAAGTATTGATAGGCTCTATCAACTCCCTTCATGAACATATTATACTCAGAAATACAAATAGACTTCTCAACTTGTCCATGTCTCCTTTGAACATCAACCCTGCTCGAATTGTAAATTGTGGAAATCATATTCGCAACACGAGTATCCCTGTCTCCAAAAAAACAGTTCTGCTACTTCAGGAACTTGCATTGGGTCCGATGGAATTTGTTTCACCCCTGGATTTCCAGTAAACTATCCCAAAGTAGGCGTTTTGTGTACTTTTCCCCATGTGGCTGTCCCTGCAATTTTACTACCTGCACTTTTGTTGGAGCTACTTTCACTGTTATTGTCTGTGGCCACAATTGTTTGTTGTCCCGTGTCACTGCCGCTGTCTGATTCACTATCACTACACGTCTCAGAAGGACCGTCATATAGCTCATCGTCGGAGAACAAGTCAGATATTGCTTGGTTTTCAACTGCTTCTGTCCTTGACTCATAGCACTACTAACTTCCTGCCTGGTACATAAGAGCATGAAGGGTCAAAGATCATTTTCCTTTGGAGGGGGAACCAAAACAGTGAGATCAAGTTACTGCCTACTAAGCAAATATTCCGGAATAATATTACACAGTAGTCATTTCATTTGAGTGGCGCCAGAGAAAGGTATAGTGTGTTACAATCTAACGTGTCCTAAAATCATAATACGTGGTGTGTTCCATATATAATGCCTCCTATTTTTTTGTGTTAATATGTAACGTCTGAGCTGGATGTTGGTGGTGTTGTAGTAAAGTTTGAACCTTCCCGCCAATGTACTGTTAGTTTGGTTGTCGTGCAGCAGATAGCGACAGCAGAGCAGTCTACCAAAATGGCATCTGACATAGAAGTGCGTACGAAACAGAGATGTGTTATTGAATTTCTCACTGCTGAACAAATTGCAGCCATTGACATCAATCGACGCTTGCTAAAGGTGTACGGAGACGATACAGTTGATGTCAGCACAGTGAAGCAGTGGGTAGTGCGTTTCAACAGTGGTGAAAGTGAAGTGCATGACAAGCCACACCCTGGGCATTCCTGCTCAGCTGCTACTCCTCCCAATGAACAGCCCCTCGATCAGCTCATCCGTTCAGATCGGTGGATAATGACCAAGGAACCGTGTTCACGGCTTAATATCGTCTGTAATGCACTGGAAACGATGTTGGTGAAGCTGGATTATCGCAAAGTGGGTCCCGTGGATGCTTACACAGGACCACAAAACTCATCGAATGGAAGTCTGCCAGGATCTGTTGCACCAGTTTCAAGCTGAAGGTGACAAGTTTCTGGACAGCATTGTCACCGGAGATGAGACGTGGTGTCACCACTATGAGCCGGAATCCAAAAGTCAGTCCATGGAGTGGCGACATCCGGATTCCCCAAGAAAAAAGAAATTCAAGACACAGCCATCAGTAGGGAAAGTGATGTGCACGGTCTTTTGGGATAGGCGGGGTGTGATTTTTTTGGATTTCCTGGAGCCTGGTGAGTCTGTCAATTCTGAACGCTACAAGACGACGCTGACTAAGCTGAAGGCCCATATTTCCCTAGTCAGGCCAGAGAAGCAGACAACCTTTTGCTTGCAACATGATAACACTAGACCCCATACCAGTTTGGTGACCACCGCGCACATTGCAAAGTTTGACTGGACTGTCCTACCACATCCACCTTATAGCCCCGATTTAGCACCTTCAGACTTCCATCTCTTTGGGCCTATGAAAGACGGACTACATGGGCAACATTTTCCAGACAATGATGCTGTCATTGCAGCTGTAAGAAAGTGGCTAGCCTCTCCTGGCGCAGACTTTTACGGGTGCGGCATACAGGCTCTTGTTCATCGATGGCGAAAGTGCATAAAGAATGGTGGTGATTATGTGGAAAAAATAGCTGTAAGTAGCTGAAATCTTGCTCTATTTAACTGCATTATTATGATTTCTGTATCTGTTGTAGTTTTCTTTAAAAAAATAGGAGGCATTATATACGGAACGCCCTTAGTAATATGCCACCGGTCCACCATGTTTAAAAGCGCTGGGCATAAAAATATGCCACCGGTCCGCAAAGTGTTAACTGAATTACTTACTTATTAAGGGTTATCTCCAAGAAGAATTCTTGAATATCAGCTGCTGATAAGCAGATACAGAGAATATGTTATACGAGGGTAAGTCAATGAGTAAGTTACAAATGGATATAGAACTTAAACAACAAAAGAGTACCGATTTGAAAAATGCTTTTATTTCTCGACCTAATCTCCCTATACATTGAGGTACTTGTCTCATCGTTTCACAAGCCCCTGAAAACCAGCNAAAATTCTTTGGGCTGCTGTTGGAACCAGGTGGTGACTTCCCTTTCTACAGCTTCATCATCGGGAAAATGTTCAGCCGAAAGATGATGTTTAAGAGGGCTGAACAAATGAAAGTCACTTGGAGCAAGGATGCTTGAGGACTTCCCACTTGAAATTTCACAGCGTCTCATTTGTCTTGTTGGCAGTATGGGGACGTGTGTTGCCATGCAAAAGCAACATGCCTTTGGTGAGGAGTCCTGGTCGCTTCCATTGAATGGCCTTACGAAGTTTCCTGAGGATGTTACAGTAGGAGTCGGCATTTACGGTTTGTCCTTGAGGCTGGAATGCTGTGAGCAGTATGCCTTCGTGACCCCAGTCACCGCCTGGTTCCAACAGCATCCCAAAGAATTTTATGCTGCTGGTTTTCAGGGGCTTATGAAACGATGGGACAAGTGCCTCAATGTACAGGGAGATTATGTTGAGAAATAAAAGCATTTTTCAGATCAGTACTCTTATTTGTTTAAGTTTTGTATCCATTTGTAACTCACTTATTGACTTACCTATGTATTTCTAATAACTTTATGTTTTTAATCATTATTGTATTCTAATAATTGTATGAATGAATGTATGAGAGGTGGGCCATAATAATCCAGACCTTGCACTGCTACCATGAATGATCTGTTGTGCTTCCCCTTTGATTAGCCCTATATTAATCCTGCACCTTGAATGAAATTTAGGACTTTGTGTGTGAGGGTGTCATAGTAGTCATTTGGTTCCATAAGGAACTGGCCCAGGTGACAAAATAAACTATGGCCTCACAATCACATAGGATATGTGTGGCTGATTCATCTTCTTCTAGGCACTTTTCACAAGTGGGGTCATCTGTCAATCCCAGTTTGAAAAGGTGTCCTTTTAGGTGACAGTGTCTTGTAAATAGTCCTGCCACCCATCTTAATTGGTCTCTGTTTAACTTCAATAGATGGTTTGTTCTTCTTATAGAGGGCCCTGGTATAAATCCTTTGCCTGTTTGAGTCCAGTTGTGGATTCCAAATGTTTTTTATGATTTCTGTTATCCAGTCCCTGACTGCTTTCTTGGCAACTCCAATTGAGATGCCGCAAGCTGGTTCAGGCCCTATGAATGGATGTTCAGATCCTGTTCTTGCCAGCTAATCTGCGGTTTCATTACCAACATTACACTCATTACCTGGCACCCATATTAGTTGAACTTGGTCTTGGAACCATCTGTATACCAGATTAGTCCCCCCTTTCTGTCGGCTTGAAACCCCATTTTCCATTCCCTTCTGACAGGGAATGTGATCATGAAGGGTTCGTATCATTTTAACAGGCCCCATCTGTAGGATGGATTCTTTTTTCATGTCCCGAATCATGTATGCATGTTCGGAACCTTTGAATTTTGGTTTCCATTGATCATTGCAGCTTCGGATAATTGTATAATGTGAAGTGACATAATGTTATATTTTAGCATCCTGTTGCACTGATTTATGTCCATGATTTATTCTGACCGTCTTACAGTGCATACATTTATTCACCTTACTCTTCTCTCTTGCACTACATGTTTCGGCACTAAAGTGCCATCTTCAGGTGCTTTTCGATGTACGTCAAACTACTGCATTGCATGCCCTGTTGTCTTTATACTAAAATAACTAAAATATATATTCGTCATATATATTGCTAAATTTTAAATATTAAAAATGTTAAAACTGTTCAGGATTTGTCATCCTTATGTCGTATTTCAGTATGCGAGTCACATCTATCTTCTTCTGTCGGAGTATTCTTCCTACTTTCATGTGTATTGTGCTTTGTGTTGCGTCTTACTCCTGTGACTGCGTGTGTTATACTACTGGGCCTGCTGGGTATGTGCCAGCAGGTGTGTGTAAGGTGAATAAATGTATGCACTGTAAGACGGTCAGAATAAATCATGGACGTGAAGTGACATGTCCAGTATCAATTTATTTGATCTACAGGATGAATAAAGATGAACAAAAGAACATTGTGTACACAGCACCATGAACTGTGCTGCCTCTTCCAGGGGTTGTAAATGAATTTAAATGTAAAATACGAGTATACCAATGTAATGTTTGTTGTGACACTTGATATCTTTTTCATGATGTATATTATAATGTTGACACTACGAGTGGGCTTGAGGATGCAGATGTTGGCACCATTGGACCCTCAACATGGATGATCATTGTTCATAATGGAGAATAATTGACTGTAGTTTCAATAGTTCAGTATGCAGACAGTATGTATACTGAAGGATGTGTTGCCTGAACTACAGGTGTGAGCAGAGTGTGTTTTACTCACTGCAGTAGGAATGTATGTATATCATTTCTAATATCTAATATATTATGGCATGTCTGCTGAAAGCCAGAATTGTGAAGCCAGCAGAGACAGCCATTGCTAGGGAATCGCTCTGCAAACAGTGGCCATTATTAGGCAGTGGCTCAGTAGCAATCATGTCACCTGAACAGGGACAAATGCAACAAAGGAACACAGCTTTCTATACACAGTCTGTGCTGGGGCTATTTAACAAAAACCAGCTGCCACTACCAGTTCACCCCTGCATGGAGGCAGGTTTGAATACCTCCACTGTAGCCCTGCGAGTTGTAGGAGGCAGTGATAAAACCCAGTCCCTGGGGGTGCAACTGGGTGACCCTGTTCATGGGGGATATTATATGGGGGCCTGGCCCTCCGAGTTGGTGGAGTCTTGAATCTGAGGCAGTAAAATCTGGTCATGAGTTCTGCGATTCTCTGACCCAAGAGTGACTGCGCTGGCAAGGACCAGCAGCAGTTGTAAATGACAGACCCTTCCTGTCATCAGAGAGGTTGCACCACATCAACAAACCTGCAACTGTCTGACAGTAATAAAAATCTGGTCTTGGCCCCCAGATGGGTGCTTGACACCAAGACAGACTGGCTGACTGACCATCGGTCATAACATAACTTTGACTTTGACATGACTACTATTACAGTAGGGGAGCACGCGGTAGCGTAGTGGTTAAGGCACTATGCTACAAGTCGGAAGGTCGTGGGTTCAAATACCGATGAGGTCATTGGATTTTTTCAGTTGACCGCACTATGGACCTGGGGTTCACTCAGCCTCTAACAGAAATGATTACCAGGAATTAAATAAATAATTTTCCTGGGGAGTAAAGCGCGGCCGGCGCATAAGGCTGACAACCTTACCGCAATCTTTGAGCCGACTGTCTAGATAATGTGGGACCCTCAACGTCTCACAACCCTATGGGCCTTCATGGCCTGTTACAGGGATAGCTTTACTTTACTTTACTTACTATCACAGTAAGGGTATAGAAGAGTCCAGAGATTGCAGTTAGAAAAGTGTGAGTTTGGTGTGAGATGGTCCCTGCCTGGGAGTCAGTTCAAGTAGAGTCTGAGTCAACAGTCATTTAGTTGAGAGAGGGTCTGCAGGTAGACCGTCTGTCGAGAGTTGCAGAAGCTGGTAGCTGAAGCTGGAGACAATTTAGGGACCCAGAGGAAGGGGTATGTTCATTGTTGGTACCCAGTGTCAAGCAGTGCAATGAAGACCGTGACTGAGAAAACTAGTCTGTGTGTGATAGTGATTTGTAAAGTGTAGTCACTAGTTGTTCAGTAAATCTGATTACCAATACAAACCCAGTCTTCAGTCACGGGACAATATTAGTGATGTGCCAGAAATTGGATTTTTCCCCACACATAATTACTGTCTTAGTTATACAAGTATGAAGTTTTTAGTGGTGTGTTCAGTTGTTGTTGATCATGATGAACCTCTTTTAGCAGACAGACCCTGATGTGAATCAATGATAACAGATAAAGGAGAGGTGATGGTATGCAACTCTTTAATTATGTAAATTTAAAGATATTGAGTTACTTATGGAATAAATAATATTGAATTGTGGAATATTAAATTATTCTTGGATGGTAATAAGCTTCCAGCTTGGTTTATTTCACTTGACAGAATTATTAGAAAAGTTTGGAAAACATTCATGGATTTGTAGTGGTTTAAACAATTTAAAATGCAGATGAATATGCAAATTAAGAATATTTGTAAGGTGGAAAGGTTTTGAGGAATTTGAGTAGATGTGTCTAATAATGGCCAATTCTGAATAGCTACAACCGAACCTGAATAAATGCATCACCTTTTAGAGCAGAGTTACCAGAGCAAAAGTAGGCAAATAGTAGGACAGATTTTGAGCCATGTCTATGGGTAAACAGTGGTACAGCCTAATTTCCCATATAAAGTAAAGAAACCTATTGAAGTAAAACTAACCTAATTCACAAAATCAAAATGGGGGCTGTGCATAGTTATGTCATGTTTCTGTGTCTGCAGGCTCCTCCCTGTCAGTGCACTGCTGCTGCCTTCAGCACTTACTGCACTGTAACGTTGTGGTTGCATTATTGCATACCATTTCATGTATTTCATTAGTCATGGTGTTCATTTATTACTGATATGAACTTATTCTCACTAAGCTAATCATGTGACAGATATGATGTTACCCAATCAAGAATTACTCTTCTTTGGATTTGGTTAATAATCAGACATATATATTGAAAGAATACTTCAAAGTAAAGCTGGTCATATATGACAAACCTTCCCCCCTCCCCCCTGATGAAGAGAATTCATGGAGTTCAGTTTCAGCTTCATGTATAGTAGGAATTGTATGGACCAATATAAAATGAAATTTAAACTTTTCTGGAAACTCTCAATGTAACCCCCTCCCCATTCAAAATATTGTTAAAATCAATTCTGCAATTCCAAAGATCAGACAGGCATGTCCTTTCAATTATGCATTTGTCATGCATTTCATGTAAAGAATACTTAGAGTAGGTATCTAGATTATTTTCTATCACCTGGTCTCAATCTTACAGTGTTACACAGAAACTAGGCTTTGTCTGAAATTCATGAAGTATCTGGATAGTGTTTTGTTACATGCATGGCCTCACTTTGCAGTTAATAGGATAGCTGAAATTAGTTTCAAACTGAATGAGCAAACAGGCACACATACATAGAATGCACATCTCATTTTAAGTATTTCAGTTGAATTGATGCCATTGCATCCTCATCCCCCACTCTTAATAATTCAGTATTATCTGTTGTTACTCTCCTCAGCTTTCACTTCCCAATAAAACTCTGGCTCTTTTTTAGATTATGTGAACTGAAGGGCAAACATCTTCTGATCTTTCAGGGTGGGCTGGCATCCATCACAAGAGGGCAACCTCTTGAGATTGCGCATGGTTCACAGATAACTTTGCGACACTCACATGGCCGCACATGTTGGCTGCATTCACATGCCCATGTGTACCCAATACGATATCCTGACAAGCGAGGCAGTTCACACCAGCAGCAGGTGACCTGCTATTCCTTCAAGGACGTCAATAATTGGTGGATTGTGAAGCGGCCACAGCGCAATGACTTGGTGGTATCGCAGCCTGTGGATGCTATCCGTCATGGGGATGTGATACAGCTTGTGCATGGAATGACCAGCCGTGCACTGAACTCACATGATGTTGCAGCTGCCATGTCTCCACAAAACCAGGTGAGAATTTTGAAGACAGTTCTCATGGATCTGATTTCGTTGTCATCATGGAACTGCTGGCCACCAAGGAAAGTTTTCAGATACAGGAACACATGAAAAGCACTTAGGGGCGATGATCGAATTGTTCCCAGCAAATTGTCATAAAGAGGCCTTGCGTTGCAGCGGCAGTGTGTGGGCAAGCATTGTCATGAAGCATCACAACAACCTAAGTAAGCGTGCCACATCATTTGTTCTGGATCGAATGATGCAATTTCTTAAATGGGTTGCAGTGGACACCTGCATTGATTAATGAGCCTTGAGGGAAGAATTCCACAAGCAGAACACAGTTTTTGTCCCAAAACACTGTGCACATGATCTTGTAAGTTGAATTTTTCTGAAGAAAGCAGTCTTCTGGGATTTGGTACCATGTATATGTGGTGTTAACCGACGTTTCAGAGGAACGTATCGCCTCCATCTTCAGGGTAGAGGGAAAAATATAAGAAATCCGCAAGCAAAGAGACCGTGAGAACCGGTAAAAGCAGACTGGTGTTGGAAATATACACAGCTATGTGAGAGCAGAGAAGGAAGGGGGGAAGGGCAAGTATACAAGTGAAAACAATAGTGCGGGAGGGGGAGAAGGAGCTGGGACAAGCTGGGTTTTTTGTGTTGGGGAAGAGAAAGGCAAGGTTAAAGGTTGGGCTTCAGTATGTAACTTCTTTCCCAATGATAAAATACGTGGAAAATAATTATAATTATAATTTGTTGCGGAACCGCGTGTTATTTGAAGAGCTGTATTACATTTTGGGTTGCATAGAAAACAAGTCACGTGATAGCTATCTCGCAAGTCCATTGGTGCGCTGATTGTTGCCTAGCAACGAGCTATAAACATTCGACCTACTGCTGCGTGACCTTAAGCGAGAAGTGCATCGCGCCGTTGCCTAGCCATACACGANGCCAACATAGGAAAGGAAGGCGACTGAGCCCGGTTTGTCTTCAGGCCGGCTGATGTTGGGCCGACGGTTGAGAACTCTGGGGATCTGCCGGTTGTTGTATCCGTTCTTCTTGAATACATCCTTCAGGAGCACCAACTCCGTATGTAGGCTGTCTTGATCACACAGTGCTCTAGCCCTGTGCACCAATGGTGAAAGTGCAGCTTGCATGTTGGAAGGGTGGTGGTGGGACGCAGCGTTAAGATACAGGTTTGTATGGGTGGATTTGCGGTACACTCTATGGCCCAGGGAACCATCGGGTCTCCTGTAAATATCTCTATCCAGGAAGGGGAGGTGGCCTTCAGTTTCAGTTTCCATTGTGAACTGGATGCACTGCTGGATACTATTTAGGTGGTTCAGGAAGTCCTTAAGCTTGTCGGGCCCATGTGGCCAGATGACAAAGGTGTTGTCCATGTAGCGAAACCAGCAGCGGGGCTTGTGTGGGGCCAAGTCAAGTGCCCTCTCCTCGAAGTCCTCCATATAGAGGTTAGAGATGACTGGAGAAAGTGGCGAGCCCATCGCCACACCATCGGTTTGTTCATAGAACTGGCCATTGAAGTTGAAGTATGAGGTGGTCAGGATATGGCGGAAGAGTCTCAAGATGTTTTCTTCGAAATGTCCTCCTAGCAGATCCATCATATCCTTTATAGGCACCCTGGTGAAGAGTGACACTACATCGAAACTGGCCATTATGTCATGGGGATCAACATGGAGAGAGTCCAATGTGTGAACAAATTCCATGGAATTCCTTACGTGGTGTGAACCGTTGCCAGTGTATGTGCTTAGTAGTCCAGCCAAGTGTTTGGCCAGGCGATAGGTGGGAGAGCCAATGGTGCTCACAGTGGGCCTTAGTGGAACGTCAGGCTTGTGGATTTTTGGCAACCCGTAGAGTCTAGGTGGCCTGGAGCCTTGAGGTCGTAGCTGTTGGCAGACCTCCTCAGCAGTCGGGAACTTTTTCAGGAGAAGAACAGTCTTGCGCTCTATGGTATCGGTAGGATCCTTCTTCAACTTCCTGTAGGCCTTATCCTCCAAGAGAGCAGCAATCTTTCGGTTGTAGTCAGACGTATCCAGTACCACGGCCGCATTACCCTTGTCAGCCGGAAGGACGGTGAGCGCCTCATTGGCTTTTAAGGACCGAAGGGCTCTTCTCTTGGCACCAGTCAGATTGTCCTTTGGCTTGCGGGAGTTCTTCAGAATCCTGACCGTCTCCTGTCGGATCTCCTCCACAGTCTCTACAGGCAGGGCCACTATCACTTTCTCCACCCCGCACAGGATATCCTTGATGGGAACAGACTTCGGAGCCACAGCAAAGTTGAGGCCCTTGCTCAGGGCCGAGAAAGCCACTTCATCCAATGGCACATCACTCAGGTTGATCACTGTCTTCTTGCTGTCAGGTGGGTCGGATCGGTGCTGGGCCTCATGCAAATGTTGAAACTTCTTGCAGTGCCTGGCTCTTATGTCATCAGCGATGCATAGAGCCTTCTCACTAGTGATGCGATCGATCAGGTCCCAGTCATCGGCTGACAAGTCCTGGGTCAAGTGCAGGTGTAATTTAAACAGTTCTCTGGATACAACATCCAGCTCCCGCCTGGTGTGGTGGATGCGTTCACGGAGCAAACAGAAGCTCGTGCATCTGTAGATTCTGTCGGCAGTGTCAGAATTTATATGGTGTTTGAACTGAAGGAAACAAGGGATGGTGTTTTGGTCTCTGCATCTAAGAGGGAAGGAAAGGGTACAGAGTAGTTTAGTCTTCTTGGTTCGTAGCGTCTTGAGTCATCGAATGTGTCGTTGAATAGCCTCCACAAAGAGGAACACTATGTAAGATTTGAGGCTTTCATGGCAGTGACTATGAAGAAAGCAGTCTTTTGGGATTTGGCACCGTGTATATGTGGTGTTAACCGACGTTTCGGAGGAACGTATCGCCTCCATCTTCAGGGTAGGAGGAAAAATATAAGAAATCTGCAAGCAAAGAGACCGTGAGAACCGGTAAAAGCAGACTTCTACCCTGAAGATGGAGGCGATACGTTCCTCCGAAACGTCGGTTAACACCACATATACACGGTGCCAAATCCCAAAAGACTGCTTTCTTCATAGTCACTGCCATGAAAGCCTCAAATCTTACATAGTGTTCCTCTTTGTGGNAATTTTTCTGTTTGAATTTTCTCTTTATTGGCAATGATATGTACTTCCAGTCCATGGACTGCTGCTTCAATTCAGGGGTTATGCGCAACACACATGTCTCATCCCCTGTGACTATGCGGCTCAAGAAGTCATCGCCTTGCTCACTGTATTTTGTCAAAAAGGTCAATGCACTGACCTGATGTTTCATTTTATGTTCTTCCATAGGCATCTTTGGAACACAGTGTGAACACAGTTTCTGAAAACAAAGTTTATCAGACACAGTTTCATGAAGAAGTGAATGTGAAATTTGTGGAAAATGTAAGGAAAGTGACAAAGTGGTGACTTGTTCTCTTGAATCTTCTCTTTCACTGCATGCACCAAATCTTCATTAACCACAGATGATTGGCCACTCTGCGAATCATCATGCACATTCTTCCTTCATTAAAGTATCTCATCTGTCTCCACACCATTGAGTCACTTGTGGCACATTCTTCATACACCTCACAAAGTTTATGATGAATGTCAGCTGGTTTCATGTTTTTTGCGTTCAAGACATAGATTACAGACCGCGTTTCATGTGCGACAGGCTTCTCGATTTTCTGGAACATTCTAAACACACAGGACAGTGAGTAAACACAGTTTTATTATCTGCAAATGGCATCTGTGCCTTCCCAAAGGACCAACAAACTCTGCACGCATGTGCACCATTATGACTGCAGCGGCAATATTTGCAAACGGAACTTATTTTGTGGATATGCCTCATACTTTGAGTACTGATTGTGGAGAGATCTGTTGCCATTGTTTTGATTCACTGGCAAAGCAGTTCTACAGAGCTTCTTCATTGTACTGGATAGTGTTAGAGCATGGTCCTCTGCCAAGTGCCATTCTGAATACAGTTGTCATATGATCTTTAAAGGCTGATTCACTAGAATACATATTTGTAAGGTCATCTCTCCAGGTATGACCATGAATTCAGTATTCATATTCAGTGTATATGAACACAATGGCCACACAGTCTGAGGCATGAAATGTCTTTACCCACTCAAACATGGTTTTGAATGTTACTTGAGGCATGGATGTCTCTTTGAGTTTATTATTTGTTTATGTCATCCAGTGTAGGTAGTGGTCTTGCGACTGGCACATCCCTGTCCAAGGAATACTACCATTTGTTTATACGATTCATAATTTCAGAATTAATTCTGAATGGGGACAGGTCAGAGAGCCAAATCTGTCCAGGTAGGAGGTGGAGGAGATGATTATGATAATGATATATTTTACATTCAAATTTGTGATGACTGGTAGCTTTGCAACTCAAGAGGAGAAAAAATAATTGTCATCCATTTGGGCAGATATATTATCGATTCCTTTTGAAATCAGGCACTAGCATGTAAAGCAAAAGCAGTTGTCAGAAAATTCTTGAAGTTTGAGGGTGAAAAATGGAAATTGGAATTGAAATGGAGACCCCCCCCCCAATCTTAAAAATTCAAGGCTAGCACATCCCTAGNAGGTGGTGTGTTCAATATTGACACTTTGTACTGTACTTCATCAGAATATTACAGTTAAAGCAATTGCTGTTTCGGTAGGAGTGTAAGAATGAAGAAAAAAATTGGAAGAAAATGATATTTTTAATTTTCAGCTGAATTTCATTGATGTTTATGACCAAAGTTGTCAAAGACTGAGTGAAGTAGGCGTGAGGTACGAAGGGGGACCCAAAAATAACCGGAAACGACCTGTTGCGCGCGCATGCTTTGTAGTTACGAGTTGTGCTGCTAGGTGGTGTTAGCTGGGGGTCTCCCGCGACTGTTAGTGAGCTGGCGTCAGTCTGAGTTAAGTGGTTTGTCTGTGGTGCTCTGTTGTGTGCGTTCCTGTTTCAACCCTTTGGCGATTAGTGAGATGGCCGACCAGAAGGAACAAAGAGTGTGCGTGAAATTTTGCTTTCTGTTAGGGAAAACTGCACTTCACTCTTCAAGTCGCGGCAAACATTCACGCGGTTTTCTCTTTGGTCATCTCCGAGCAAGCGAGGAACAAATTTTGCAGACACCCGTCTCATGTGCAAACCTTCGGTTAAAATTCGCTGGACCGTGCTCCATGAGATGTTCGTTTCCTCAGAAAGTTGGTCAATGGTCTTTCGACGATCTTCATCAATTTCACGCACACTCTTTGTTCCTTCTGGTTGGCCATCTCACTAATCGCCAAAGGGTTGAAACAGGAACGCACACAACAGAGCACCACAGACAAACCACTTAACTCAGACTGACGCCAGCTCACTAACAGTCGCGGGAGACCCCCAGCTAACACCACCTAGCAGCACAACTGGTAACTACAAAGCATGCGCGCGCAACAGGTCGTTTCCGGTTATTTTTGGGTCCCCCCTCGTATGTGCAGAATTAATATAATTGGCTGAACTGTTCCAGAATCTTGTAACTTGCTAGAAATATTTATTTACAATTTTTGCAGGAGGTGAGCTGCTATATCGACTACAATGTCTCTATGCCAGCTCAGAACTTGTGGCGTGTTGACATCATCAATAGGGATCAGGTTGGAGACATCTGGCACACCATTGAATCACTTGTGAGCATTTTAAGAATGTATCTATTTTTATTGTGCATGCGTGCGTGAAGGCAGGATAACATAAAGTACATTACAGTATACTCTCAGTTGTCCATGGTAACTGAAAGTAGTGTGGATAATTAAAAACAGTAGTTGGAAATTCCCATTATCAACCCTGAAAACCACTTAATTATTACTTACTGGTCACTGATCTGTGAGACAGATTTCTTTCCATCAGAAAAAAGTGCCTTTTGTTCAGTGGTGCAGGGTGGCACATGAAATTACTCCCAATTTTAACTTTGCAGAGATACTGTAATTGTAAAGTAACAACACAGATCTGCATGTGTACATAAGCACAAAGCATGGAGATTTATCTGTAATGATGTGTATGTTCAGTGTGGTTGTTGTTCTGCTGTACAGTTTCCAAAAGATGAATTTATATGTCCATTACCACCCAGTGGCACACATCCTGCACAAACACCCAACACAGCTGCGTACAAAACTCCAAACTCCATCACTGATGCTATTTTTTTTTGGGGGGGGGGACAGTTTTCCTTTCATTATTCCCCAAAGAAGGAAATCACAGATTAAAGTTTGTGCTGCGGGGGGCCAAATTCTCATACATGCAGGATACCCACTAGAAATTACACTTGGGCCAAAGTATCATGGTAGAAGTCCAAGTTGATACTCACTGTGTATGGTGTGGTGCCATCTTGCATAAGCCTATGAATCATTAGCAAAGAGGTTGCAACAAGATGAGGTGTGACACTGTGACATCATTGATGTTCTGTTGCGGCATGAGGATACTTTTGCTCCAAAACTGAGATGTCATGTTGAAAGTGTATACTAAACAACTGGATGATATTCTGGGAAGGAGCCCACCATATTGTGAAATGAAACAGTTTTCACTCTCTGCTTGTTCCCTTGACTGTCTATTCCTTTGACTGCCATATCCACCATAGTGGAATGTCCATGAAGTAGACCAGTCACACTCATGATTCAAACTTCCCCCATAAACTTGCTGTTTCATGGTCTCTACTAGGTTAATGCAAAAAGCAGTAAAATATTAAAACATGCTTTATGTTGGAGATGGAATGGACTAACAAGCTCAAGCCTTGTAAGCGATGATGATGATGATGATGAATAAAAGAACAGAAGTTGCACCAGGTTGAGATGATGGATAGTCAAGTACAAGTCATTGTAAAATGTCACCGATACATATTACTGAAATAGATATAGTGGGAAGCACTTAAATTATTACACAAAACTATAATCAATAACATTGGAATTCTAGAAGTCCCTCATTTAATCTACAGAATGGGTAATCCACAGATGCATAACCACGATTTTACTGTACAGTGTTCTGAACACAATTTATAGTCTGTTTCATGTTGACAGGTCCGACTTGTACATGTCAACTCCAGCCAAGCACTCAAGTTCAGTGGTCGCCAGCTGCCTGACTGGGGTTTCAATCAACATGAGGTTGTGACTGATCGTATCCTTCATCAGGATGATACTGTTTGGAATGTGGAGGAGCATCGTTATACTAAAAGTTGGCAGGTTTTTCGTAATAAACCGAACTTATTCTGGCAATAGAACTCAAAGTCTGCCATTGGGCATGATCTTTAGCCAGTCCCATCTAACTCCCATCCTCATAAGCTGTTTCCTGAAGATTCATCTCAGAATTATCCTCTCTTTCATGGCTTGTCTGCATTGTTTGTCTGTCCCAATCCAAGTTCATGTGTTACCCATCATAACGTGGATTTCACTGCCTTTAGATGGTGACCTGTATAAATCATTGTGTTTCTTAGTGCAAGTACATAATACTTCAGTCCTTCTTAGAGCCTCTTCCTAAGCCCTTGTTTTTAAACTCTTCTAACTTATATTTAAATGGTTACATTCCATTTTATTAAGGAGATATAAATATACAGGGTCTGGACAAAATAATGGAAACACTACAGATATTGTACACATTATTTATTAATTTGCTGTTGGACCATCTTTTGCTTTCCATACAGCTGCAGTCCTTGGAATGGACTTGTACTAGTTCTGAACGGTCTCTAGCAGAATTTTTTACCATTTCTTGAAGAATATCAAGTTGCTTTAGAGATGTTGGAGGTGGGAATCTGTTCCTCATTGTAGTCTCCAAAATTAACTAGAGAGGTTCAGTTATGTTCAGATATGGTGATTGTGCTGACCAGGAAAGATGTTGAAGTTCACCTTCATGCTCTTCAGACCATGACTGAACAGTTCCAGCTGTGTGAATGGGGGCAATATTGCCTTGGAAAACTGCATAATAGTTTGGAAATATCGTCTGGATCATGGGATACACCTGATTACCCAACCTGTCCACATACTCCCTTGCAGTTATTTGGCCATGAAGGGTAATACTGGGACCAACAGACTACCACAATATTGCTGCCTGAACCATCACAAAACGTCCCTAGTGTTTCAGTCTTGGAACCGGGCATAATGGATTGTAGGCTACCTTGGGTGTTCTCCAGGAATAAATTCTTCCTGATGTAGGAAACAGCATGAAGGACAGCTCATCCAGCCATATCACGCATGCATTTCTAGTTGTCTGATGGCCACGTTTTAGGGTCGTGACACCATCATTTATGCATCTGAGCATTACTTTCAGTAATCAGAGGTTTGTCCATGATTTATTCTAACCGTCTTACAGTGCATACATTTATTCACCTTACTCTTCTCTCTTGCACTACATGTTTCAGCACAAAAGTGCCATCTTCAGGTGCTTTTCGTTGTACGTCAAACTACTTCATTGCATGACCTGTTGTCTTTATACTAAAATATATACTCGTCATATATATTGATAAATTTTAAATATTAAAAATATTAAAACTGTTCAGGATTTGTCATCCTTATGTCATATCTCAATACGCGAGTCACACCTATCTTCCCAGCAGTATAGCACACGCAGTCACAGGAGCAAGACACAACACAAAGCACAATACACACACGAAAGTAGGAAGAATGCTCCGATAGAGGAAGATAGGTGTGACTCGCTTATTGAGATACGACATAAGGATGACAAATCCTGAACAGTTTTAATATTTTTAATATTTAAAATTTATCAATATATATGAAGAGTATATATGTTAGTATAAAGACAACAGGGCATGCAATGAAGTAGTTTGACGTACAACGAAAAGCACCTGAAGATGGCACTTTTGTGCTGAAACGTGTACTGCAAGAGAGAAGAGTAAGGTGAATAAATGTATGCACTGTAAGACGGTTAGAATAAATCATGGACATAAATCAGTGCAACAGAGCGCTAAAATATAACATTAATCAGAGGTTTAGTAATTGCAGCCCTACTGTGGATGTTGGATTTATGAAGCTCATATCGGACACTTTTTGTGTGGAAGCACAGAATCTTCAAGATGAGTATTCCATTCTGCTGCCTGTCACCTATGGCTGCAGTAGTTCTGTGATTTTTCAAAACAGTCCTTCTCAATGTACAATGATCTCTTTCTGTGAATGTTGATTTTTGCCCACTGTTCATCTTAGCCGTTGTTGCCTTCCCACGATCTGTGTATGTGGATATAAACTGAGAAACTATCACTTTCGATACACTTAATAATGTGGCAGTTTTTATTACAGATGCTCCAGCTAAACACACACCAATGATCTGTCCTCTTTCAACATCAGACAGTTCTCCCATTTTTCAAGTCTTTCACACCGACTGTCACTCAACACAATAATTAATTCACCGATACAAGCACTAAAGAGTGTAAACAAACGGAAGAAGAACATTCAATGTTGCCAACTGAAGTTCTTTCAATGTGGCTCAAATTCTGTTCCTCAATTTCTTAGTGTTTTCATTATTTTTCCATTCCCTGTATATTAACCCCTCAAGGTGGCATTTAAGCCCCTACCAGTTATACACTACAGCAGTATTTAAGTGGGGTTGTAGCAGACATTTCTTATGGCATGTTTTTCTTTCATTATTATTATTATTATTATTTGTATTTTAGAAATTTTGTGAAATATTCAGAAGATGCTGCAGGTTGTCTAAAATTTCATCCAAGTTTTCCTTTATGAGATCACACTTTGTATACTATAGGAATTGGCTTTGTTGTGGTAGACTGAAATATTTGTCAAAGTGCAAACCTATTCCATAATCCTTACACCAAAATGAAGTCCTTTCTTTTTCACTTGCCTTTCAGCAAACTGTACATCTTTTCTTGGACTTGGTTTGCATCTCATATGGAGACATCCTTTCTATGAAATGTGTTGTCATCAGTCCCTCATGTGTTAGTGTTTTTGATTGTCTTTCAGGGTGAGGAGGTTCTAAAGCCTTTATATATATTTCAAACAGTTATTTCATTAGTTGGTGTCTTTTCATTTTAGCTTTCTCTGTAAAGCACAAAGGCTATATACAGGGTGTTTCACGACTTTAAGGCATAACTGCAGGAGGTGATTTCCTAGGTCTTTGTGATCAAAAAAGTTCATATAAACATGTGTCCGATTTTGGACGGTTACGGAGTTATGACCATTTTAAACTCAGAATAGAAGGTAACGATTACTGACAATAAATGGAACAAAATAATAAACCAGCATAATACATGATACATTTAAAGTATGAATGTAAATTTAACTTCGTTAAATTACATTTAATTTGAATTTATTGGTGCTTAAAGCTGATTTTCGAAAATGCCACCACCAGCCGCAACAGGGGCTGCCGCTCGGTTGTGAACCGTGCCGGACATACCAACCCACCCCGCCTTAGCTCTCAAGTGTCGAGATAACGAGAACGCTCTGTCTGTAGTTGGCTAAAAATAGCGACCCGCCAGCTGACAGACACGGTTCACACGAGAGCGTATACAGAAATGAAAAAATGGTCATAACTCCGTAACTGTCCAAAATCGGACACATGTTTATATGAACTTTTTTGATCACAAAGACCTAGGAAATCACCTCCTGCAGTTATGCCCTAAAGTCGTGAAACACCCTGTATATATTGAAATATTTAGCAGCGTCAAGAACAGATTTGTATATTAGGTTGTGCTTCTCTTTCTCTCAGTTTCTTATGGTTGATATCTTTGACCTTTCATATCTACTCCTCCCATGAATGAATTATGTCCCTATATACCTCTTGGTTTATTTAGGTCTTTTCCACTTTATGAAACTGTCACCATGGCATCACTGTGATGTATTAAAATGAATGACATGAGCTTCTTGTGTGTCCAGCTCATCATCCTCACTTTTTGGCTGTGCACAGCTGTATGTTCACCCTGTTTCAGTTTTGTGCTCCATTGCAGTGTACCAGCTACATTTACACCATATTTATTTGGAAGGCACCAGAGATCTGGTGAATTGTAGAAACTGTACATCCATAATGTGTGTCACTTGTTTTGAGACTCAGATGGGACGTCCCTGTTAGATCTGTTGTGATTCCATTGCATAGTTCTCTGATAGATGAGGCACAAAAATTGAAGGATTTTATTCCAAAATTAGCATCTTTCATGGGAATGGACTGCTTGAATCCCAGTCTGCCCTACAACAGTCAGGGATGCATCAAGAGTATATTTTTGTTTAATCTTTGAAGGCTGCTAAATTTTCTGTTTGAGTGTTTCAAAATCAGATCAATTTTGAATAATTTCTTATTTCCTTCAGAAGTTTCAATTTCATCATTATTCCAAAATGTAAAAGCTGTGAAATTAATTTTACCTCTTTTGTGATATGTATTTATAAGAAACTTAGTGTGTTAAAAATAAAATTTTTGTTAAAATATATCATTTGGATAGCAAAATACACATGAAGTCCATCACTGTCAACATCTTGCCTGTTGAGAAGGTTTGATTTTAATTTTAGTTAATCCTTGGGTGTGTCTGAAATTCACAGTACACAGGTTTGTTTCAGTAACTGTAATGCCCATTACTGAAATATCAAAATGTGGCCTGAAGGCCTTTAATGCACTTGTGACAGTGAGATCACTGTTTTCAGAAAATTGAATTTTACTAGAATGGTAAGAACCATCAACTTTTCCCATTTCCAATCACTGTTGTTCCAGTCTAGGATTCTTCATGCTTGCATTACCCATTTATTGATCAATTTAAACATTTTTTGGGTTTATCGTTGAAGAAACACTCTTCAGTTTAAAAATATCTGCTTCACTTTGAATATCATTACTATACACTCCTTCATCATGAGATATACCAAAACTTCCAGTATATCACATGTTTCAAAGCCACACAGTATACAGGGCAGCACAATTCTGAACTCCAGAAAATTCAATATAGCTGTTGTTTGATCCTTCAGATGAAAGAACCAACATATTCAGTGAAAACTGCAACCTTTGAAGGTGTAATGCTTCAGTTAGTTTGGCACAGCAGTGACAGTTTTCTTTGAGCTAGTGATTGGCAAGGACAAACTTGGGATGTTGCTGATAGTGCAGTTAAAGGCTGACAGGTGCCTAGTCAGGTTACCAGCTAGAGGAGTTAAAAGTTCAGTGAGGTAGCAGTTTTATGTGTTGTAGTTCCAAAAGTCATATGTTTTGGAGTTTATCTTACATCATCATCAGATATTTTTAATGGACAGTGTAGTGAGGAAGTTTTGTAGTTGTGCTTATGAGCTCAGGTATTTATCCATTCTGTTTGGTCTGTTCCCAAAGATTAATATATATACATATATGGAGGGTGCCTGTCAGGATTGACCGTATAAAATGTAACAAAAATGAAAGTGATACCACAGTCGAGTGGTGCTTCTACAGAATCTCTGTGTGAGTAGTCCTCTGTAATAGAATAAGCCAAAAATACATAATTCAGGTGGGTATAAACTTGTTTTAAAATTAAAATGATACATGGAGAGCAGCACACTTACAGAGATGTTGATGTTGTGGTACTTGAGAGTTGACTGTGAGCTAGCTGCAGGCCTAAGTGCAGTCTTGTAGTTTAAAATGTCATCAAAGATACGGTTGCAGGCATCTCTACAAGTGTTGTTTAGGTGTAGTCTCAGATTTATGAAAATGAGGTGTGCAGAGTGGAGCCTGCATGAGAGAAAAAGTTTATAAAATTTTGGTTAGGAAACCTGGAGGGAAGAAACATCTTGGACGACCTAGACAGAGGTAGGAGGATAATATTAAAATGTGTCTTAAATGTAGGGTGGGAGGTTGTGTATTTAATGTACCTGGCTCAAGACAGGGTCCAGTGGTAGGTTCTTGTGGTCACAGTAATGAATTTTTAGGTCCAACATGAGGTGGGGAATTTCATCAGAAGCTGAATGGCTATTAACTACTCAAAAAGGGTCTGCTCCATGTAGTTAGTCAAACTGATGACATTTGTGAACTTTAAGGTTTCTCCAATAGCTGAGTTTCTCAAGTACTCTGCTCTGTGGAATTAGCTACTTGTTGGGCTATGTGTGTACATCTTCCTACATGCTTACAAGAGCAAAAGAGGAATGTCTGTCATTGTATTCAAAACATGGCAGTTTAATTGTGTGTTTGACATACAATCAAGGCTTGCTTACACAATGAATAATTAATCCGAAATTATGGTGATAAATTGTTATCATGTTACTAATGATCCAAAAACATTATATGGAAGAAAGTTCTCAAATTTCTTCCTCTTGTTAATCATAACTGTTGTTTAATTCACCCTGGTCGTACTATCGTATCACTTATAGATGAGGATCAGAAGGATCGGGAACGAGAGCTTGTGAATGCAGAGATGATCCCATTACGACCTACCAGTCTCAGCTTCTGGGAAAAGTTCCTTGAGCTGCAATACAAGATGCTCTTTGCCAATCAAGAGAATGTCCAAAACCACATGTACAGCAGTGAGCCTCTGGAATGGCCCTTCATGGCCCGTGGCATTGCCTACTGGGTCAGTCCACACAGCAATGTAAGTACATCACCTCCTGCATCTTTAAAATGAGATGTATAACAGTTTCAGTTATCTAGCTTTCCCCTGAGTCCATACTTAGTCTGTCTGCCTTACAGTTATGAGGTGAGGATGTCATAAGGCAGGATGTCCTTTATTGGATGTAGTAAGATGATAATGCAGTTGGTCAGCAGATGGGACCTTCTGCTTACCATATATTCTTAATAATACTGTGACGTGTTTCGTTACTGAAGATGCCATAGAGATCGTTAATTGATTTATTCAACAACCTACAAGTAACGGCTAAAATTAATTATCACACAGTTGTGGGGTTTCACACTTTGTAACCCTAATCGCAATAATCTGTTTACACTGTTGCGGGGTTTCACAATTTATAACCCTATTCGCAAATCAATTCACTCTGTCTTCAGTAGTCTACACGCTTACAGTAGGGGAGCTATGTATCACTGTACCACACACTCCCAATTACACAATTACACACACGTCCGGTTCTTCTTTCCACGACGGCTGCTATACTCCAACTCTAGTCTGCTGACTGGAGAACTGTTGATAACACACTCGCTCGTAGGCTTGCTCAGAACTAACTCGGAACTGAACTCGGCGATGGCCACATTACACCTCTCCTCACAGGCAGCACAGCTCTCTTATATAGTGGCTGTGTGTGCCTGTTACGTAGCAACGGTGTTACCTCATGCCGTCTTACGTCACCGCGCATTGACTCGCGTTGCATAGCTACCAGGACGCTGGGACTCGGCTCACTTCGGCTCCACTCGGCGCGTCAGCTCCGGGGAGGGGGGGTACAGCTAGCGCGACACGTCACAATAGAGATGGGGTTGTCAAGAAATCTTCACTGGATTTATCTGTCTTGGACCCAAGTCCTTTGCCATGGGCTGGTTGGTAATAGGTTTGGTTTAAAGTCACTCATTTGCACTCTTTGCCCTTGACTGTCAAATGAAACTGAAACTTCAGAACTGAACTTTAACTTAACTAATATTTTTGTACCAGTAGTGGCATTTCCTCCACATCAGTTGAAATACTAATAGCTTATTACAATATCATACATGACATTTCCAGAGTTAGTTTCCTCCTCACATGTTGTGCAACAGTCTCGTGTATTATGGTTCAGACCTTCTCATGGATAAGATGGTTAAAATGAAATGGTTTGAAGTATTGGTTTCTCAGGTATCAGGTATGAAATGATGGTTACTCAGATGCTTAGAACATGATTCTAGTGATGCTAGTGAGACAGATAGGAATAAATGTGGGATTTGGGGATGTGGATTCAGTGAAATTAATTGATCCGGGAATACCAGACTAATTATTGCTTGCTGTGAGAGTTCATGTACAAGTGCGCACATGCATGTGAGCGTTCACATGCACCCACACACAAAGGATGTAATGTATGTAATGTATACATATAAAAGTACTCCCATTACTCGCTTCCAGCTCTGTTCACTGAATGTCTAATTTACCTCATTGAGTTTTCATATTGTGACATCACTCGCGAGACCGCAGAGTTCACGTGACCCCTACTTCCCATTGCGCCATCCATGGCGTCTTCAGTGGCAAAACACATTACAATATGTTGTTATTGTTCTAATATCCCAGTGTGGAGGCAGGTTAGAATAGTCAGCTGTGGCCCTGCAGGTCATGGAATGCAATGAAAGGGGAGCCTGTTCCTCCAGGTTTGGGATTGAATGCAAGGCTGATGACCTTGCATTGTGAAAATAAAATTATTGTTGCAAAACCCAAAGAAATGAAAACCAGATCAAATCTGGCAGAATCTTCTAAGGAAGGCTATGGCACAAATGCTGTTTTGCCATTGATGGTGGCGGCGGCAGTGGTAGTGGCAGTGGCTGACTTGCCTCTAGCTAACTTCTGTTTTTAATAACTCAAGAGTGTGATGAATGGAGGCTGTTTCTTGGACTTTGAGGACATTAAATCATCTGTGAAAAAAATTGTGACAATCCTGTTCAGGATTTTAAAAGCTATTTCAAACAATGGCCAAAGCACTGGGAACATTATGAACAATTGAATGAAGATTACTTTAAACAATTCTAGGTTGCTAATATCTGCACCTCTTAAAATAATTTTTTAAAAGTATAGTCTCAAAATTTATTTGTCCAACCTTTTATATATAAAAACTAGCAGTATGTGGCAGAAATGAGTAAATCAATAGGAATGGCCGAGACCAACATTTAGAAACACAGACTGGATCTGAATTTAGAAAACAGATACCCGCCTGTCAGCCCCTGATTACGGAAATCTCTGTCTAGCTGTCTCATGGGCCTTGCCACCTCCAGAGCAGTGATCAGGTTGAAATCTAAATCCTGAATGTTTGCCCAAGTAATGCACACCTATTCCCTAGCTGGTAGAAAGGAGTGAGGTTGAACAGGAAAACAGCAGGTGGGAAAAGGGGGCAAAGAACAACATGCACAGGAAGGCAGTTGCAAGATATTTTGGAATATATATACAGTGAGCCAGGAACAGCACGGCCCAATTTGATTCCAGGATCTTCTGATTACAAAGCAGGAGTATTCCATCCAGCAGAAGATTTGGCCATGGATAAAGTAATTATGATAGATGAGGGAGGAGTTGTCTTTTAGCAGTAGGATTCATAATACAGTTGTAAATCTTTGTGTGCATATTTGTTGTTTATGTAATTACACTGTCAGCAACTCAGACTATAGAAGTAATGAATTAGAAAAGAATGTAGAAGGAAATAATTATGGCCTAATCAAGGTATTACCCATGCATTTGCCTGAAAGCAATGAGGAAAATCTATAGAAACTGGTTAATTGATACTTTGGCCATGATTCAAATCCCCCTGAATTCACTCACACCAGCATTACTGCTTAAACCAATTTGCTTGGTAAAATTATGCAAGCTTTGTGACAACAGATGGTACATAATGTATCAGTTTGCCCAGGACACTGTAACTTCTCACCAGCAAGCAAAACCTTTTGCAGAAGGTCAAGAGATTAACAAACTCATATGTTGAAAGTTATGACATGCAGTTACACTCAGTCCAGAAACCAGCTACAATGACCCAGGTTTTGTGGTTTTTCTGAGCCCTTCAAGGAAAATGGGGTGTTGGTACTTAAATTATGTTATGACTGCATCCTTCCACATCCTCTCAAATTCATTATTCACTAATCTTTGTACAGTTTGAGGTAATATTATATTCTGAACTACAGGTTGTGACAAACAATATATGAAATACACAGCTACTGTACTTACAGGGAAACATACAACTTAAGAAGAAAATTCTATTAGTTGATTGTTCCATCCTGAGCACCTTCAAAATTCATTGCTCATAAAGGGGTTAAAATTTTGTACACTCTTTCAAGAATGACTTCTAGGATGTCTGAATTGCACTACAAGATAACGTTGCTCTGTGAAGACAGAACTGTGCATGTGTCCACATTCCAGTCTATAAAGTAAGAGAAACGTTATCTCTGTGCTTATTTAATTAGGCACCACGCCATGAAGACGTATGGAAGGAGTGGAACTATTGATTCATTATTCTTAACTTTGACATTGTATGGGAGTGGTCAGCTTCTTGCCCTGGCCTCTTTACCGGTGGGGAGCAGCCCTTAATACCCATTGTATGGGAGGTTGGGTACTATGGAGGAAATAAAATCTCTCCTTGTGAAGAATGAAACTCTGGTTTCTAGCCCAGCTCGGTCACTATACCAACTGGGCAGGAGGAGAATAAGGGTTGCATTAGCCTTTGAGAATGTTCCTATGCTATCCATGCAAGAAATCCAAACTGTGAATAGTTGTTTATGTGATGTGACCTGAACCTGCTGTGTCTGGCCAGACAAGAAATGAATATATAAGCAGAGATTAATAGAATGAAGTACATTCATTGCAACATACTACCAGGAACAAAGTTCCAATGTTGTCAGTCTGACTTTAGAGGTGAGATGGACGTGTCTTACATAAGTTCATTCATTTGTTAGGCTTGTCATTACTTCCATAGCCTAAAATTCCCTTTAAATTTTAAAATGGTAAAACATGCAAACATTAAGTGGATCAACAGAAAAAATGACCATAATCATAAGTTTCAAAATGTATTTTGTTGCTGTGCAGTATATTGTCACGTGTTGGGTAGGTCACACAACAATTAACTTCACGCTGTCGAGGATGTAGCGGATATTTATTGTGCTTTGCTTCTGCATTCACGCACTTTACAATTATTACCACAAGCGGTATCACAATTACTGTTTCCACTATATGCTGGACTCCAACTGTTTCGTTCGTATGTGTCTGTCTAGCTCTGCTTCCAACTGTCATATATTGGCATTATGCGGACCGGATACCAGACACCATTTCTCACAGTTCTGTTTCTGCTGTTTCGATAGTCTTCTGTTGCGCGACAAACCTTCTGTTCATCCCCAGGGAAACACGTTCATTGTTTCGGCATTCTCTACGCAACAGCCCACTGTTATTGCATTACCATTGAAGTACCTACTCCAAACACGTTACAATATTAAACCATTATAAAAATGAGGCTATCTTAACAGAAGGGGGTTCAGCGACAGAATGCAAGTAACTTTAATTCCAGGCAGCTTAATTTCCATATGGCTGCCATAAATATCCTTGTAGTTGCACCACCTGTAAAGGGTTTTATAATAAAATTAGCTGTGCTAACAAAAATTGTCTTTTTTACTACATTATCCTTCCCAGTGTTAGGTATGATGATCTGTTTATGGGCATTGTGAAGCAGAATGTTTCCATTTTTTAAGAAGTCTTCTGTGTATCCTCTTGTCTGGAGAATTGTACTAGACCTCAATATTTTATTATGTTCTCCTGAACTTTTTCTGTAGTATTGTACTATAAGTGATACTGAATAATAATGTTATCATTTATTCCATTTTTATGGCTGTAAAGGCATTTCTCATGAAACTTGTGGAAATAAATTACAAGAAATGTGCAGTGAAGTGCCAAAACACTGGTCTCTTACAGGCTCAAGTACACTTGCTTGGAAACTTGGTGGTGTGGCTATCAGGGTCTGTTAGCCTCATACTGTACAGCATTTTACTGACCTTCTACCTGATTCGCCGACGTCGCCACTGCTATGATCTCACCCCAGGTTAGTCAAGGAACAGTAACATCTGAAGCTACACAAGCAAGGATTTCAGCAGCTTTAAGGTTACTAGGATGGAACCAGAAGTATTTGCTTTATTGTCAGTATCAGCTGATATTAAAAATAAAATCTTCATAATAAGCAAGTATAATGAAACCTGTTTGTAATGAAATTCTAATGGATCTGAACATTTTTCCATTTGTTCACCACAGATACTTCTAGATGAAAAATATTACACAGTACTTACTGCATGTATATATTATCAAAAATACAAACCAGAAATCAGTGCTATGTATTTGCATACCACTTACCAAGCAATGCACATTTTTGTTTTTCTCCCCCTCCCCCAAAATAGCCCATTAAATATTCTGGACATATTTTGTCATCAGACTTAACTCTTTTCCATTTATGACATGTTTTTTTGTTAAACAAATTCTGGGTAACAGAGTGCAGAATAAAATTGTAAGAATACAATAATGTATGAGTAAATATTCAAGCAGACTTTTTGTTTATGTTTTCCTTCTGTCTCTGTGTTACACACTTGTCAGCTGTTAGAGGCAATATTACATTACATTATACATTCCTTGGATCATTTGTTGATAAATACAGGTTTCCATTTAATACAGATGGTACTGTTTCAGTACCAGGAATTTTCAGAACACCGTGGGTATTGCTATCTTCCAGTCTTTTTTTGTTCTGCAGACACATGGTACAGGTTTGTGGTTGTGGGTGAAGTATTGCTGTTGGGGTTCCTGTTCCATTATGTGCCCTACTTCTTTGTGGAGCGTACATTGTTTCTACATCACTATTTACCAGCCTTTACTTTCAAAGTGCTACTAATGGCTGCTCTTGTTGAACACTTGCACCACGTATTTTGGTAAGTTTATTCTGCTGAATCTGCCACGTGTTTTGGCTTACTATACTAATTTCTGTAGTGAGTCTTCCTTTGGTTCACAATAATACAGTCATGCCATAGCGCTGGCAGTTAGTTTCTAGCTTCCCACCTTGGTGGTTTATGTTTGATCCTAGGTCAGGTCATGTGGGATTTGTATAAAAAGGTGGCTGACAGATCCATCAGTGGCATATTTAGTAGAACCTGCACTGGCCAATGGATAAACCACTGACACTAAAGGCTTAAGAACAAAGTAATGAGAATAATATAATATTTGAACCTCTGAAACTGGAAATAATAGGCTGGAGAAAATGATATAAAAAGAAACTTCATAATTTATCTTCACAGTGTGCATCCTGTTGTGTGTCATAAACATATATGATTAAGGTTAGCCATCATTACAACAAATGGTTTATAATCAATCAGTATTTTACACACTGAAATTTATTTCCTGCTATATGTTTCGGTCCTCTTGGGACCGTCATCAGATGGTAATATATAAATATGTGTAAGGTCATTGAACTCCTAATATGGTTCCGTATTTGGTGCAACGTGTCATAATTCAGATTTTGCCTTGAATTACAATATTAGTATTAAATTTAAAGATAATAAAAATATACCTACACACGAAACACGCTACAATATTGTATATTGGTAAATGATACAAACTCCGTCCTAAGTGCAAACAATATATATTATATGTCTTTGATCTTGTTCTTTCTACACTACATGTTTCGGCCTCTATCGGCCATCATCAGGTGTATACTCTTAACGTTGCTGCCACACTGAACCCAGTCTAAAATTTAACATTTAAAAACACAATGTCACATTCTTCGTATTATCAACATCTACATCGTTGATATGTGTCTGGTATGCAGATATTGTGTTGCACACGTCAAATTTGATATTCTTGTAGTAGCACTCTAAAAATGTTTAGTTATGATGTTTTTAAAACCTTTTAAAATTTTCTCTAAATTTAAAATTTAAAATTTAAAATTCTTAGGGTTACTCGCCCTATGTCTAAGTGCTGGAGTGGCTAGTTCTTGTTTTCACACTTTACAGGTGTTATTTAATGTAGTCTTCTTGTGTGGGTGCCGCTGCTTGTCTGTACTACGTGTGCTCTTTTTAAAATTTTAAAAGGTTTTAAAAACATCATAACTAAACATTTTTAGAGTGCTACTACAAGAATATCAAATTTTNATGGCCGATAGAGGCCGAAACATGTAGTGTAGAAAGAACAAGATCAAAGACATATAATATATATTGTTTGCACTTAGGACGGAGTTTGTATCATTTATCGTGTAGAGTGCAACAGGATGCTTAAATATAATATTGTATATTGGCTTTATAGAACCTTTGTCCATAAAGTTCCGAGATTGGTTTAATATCTCGGCTTAGGTAAATGGTGGCAATTCCGGGAAAAGGTGTTCTAAATACGGGACTTTTATGGCTTACCTGTATTATTGACGTTAGTTTGTTTGACCTCCACTAGGCTGCAGGGTGCGGCAGAAAACCCATGTCAGTTGCGGGTTTGTGCTGTGAGAAGAATGAACGTTCAATTTGAACGAGTTAACATCAAATTTTGTGTGAAGCTGGGCAAGACAGCCACAGAGACATGGCAGCTTCTACATGATGCCTACGGCGATGAAGCTTTATCCCGGGCGCAAGTATTTGAGTGGCACAGGTGATTGGTGTCGAGCAGGGTGTTGGTGGAGGATCACATAAGATCAGGCCGGCTTTTGAGTTCACAGACCGAAGACAATGTGGTTCACATCAGATACATGGTATGGGAAGACTGTACTATTACAGTGTGTATGTTAGCTGATGCCCTGAATATCAATAAGTTGACCTGCCACCAAATTCTGCGAGAGGACTGGGCTAGTCCCACAAACACTCACTCAGGATCAAAAGGAGATGCAAGCTTCAGTTTGTGCTGATTTGTTACACGAAGCACAGAACAATTCTATGTTCACCAACAGTATCATTGCCGAGGATGAATCATGGTGTTTCCAGTACGACCCTCAGATGAAGAGGCAAAGCGCCGAAAGGCGGTCAACAGGTTCTCCAGCGTCAAAGAAAGTGAGGCAGCAGCCATCGGAAACAAAGACTATGATAATCATTCTTTTTAATGCCAGATTTATTGTTCATCACAAATTTGTTCCACAAGGGCAAACTGTCAACCAAGAATTTTACATGTCCATACTCAGGCTTATGCGTGAGGCACTTTGACATCATCATCCTTACCTATGGGCATCTGGACAGTGGACTTGGTTGCATGACAATGCAAGACCACACACAGCTCTACATGTCAACATATTTCTTGCTAAACACAGTGTTACTATGCTTTAACATCCCCCGTACTCACCTGACCTCTCTCCATGCAATTTTTTTCTGTTTCCATGACTGAAAAAAATGCTAAATGGATGGCGACATGAGAATATAGAGGCTATTCAAGCAGCTGCAGCACTGGAGCTCACAGCCATTCTGAAAGAGGTGTTCACCAGCTGCTTTTAGGACTTGCTGAAATGCTGGCAACAGTGTATTGACATGGGGGGGGTCACTTTGAAGGGGACAGGAATCATTTGTTAATAATGTGACATGTTGACCCCTACCTCCCCAGCTGCACGTAGCGGTAACGTAGCGCTCGCGTAATAGGCGAGTAATCACCCCGCATCCTGGTAGCTATGCAACGCGCAACGCGCGGTGACGTCACCAAGGGATATCGCGGTTGCTAGGCAGCAGTCAACAACTCCGGACAGTGTGGCTAGTAACACGGCACCAGACGACAATTGTCCGATCGAGGCTACATGAGGAGCAGCGAAGGCTATTCACAGTTAGTCCTGGAGCTACCCCCGAGTCAGTCCTCGAGCTACCTCCGAGTTAGTTCCGAGTTAGCCAGCAACCAGTCAGTTGTATTGTGGCATTTGGAGTGTAGTATTTGTGATACTGCAGATAGCAGTAGTTCTAAATTGTCAATTGTGTGATTGTAAGTGCGAATGTGAAATAAAATTCGCTATATAAAATACGGCGTGAAGTTATTTGTCGCGATATATGCCCAATACGCGACAATAAGTTCAATTTTATATTTTTTTACAGGCTCAGTCTCAGAACTTAATTGATTGATTATAAATCATTTGTTGTGATGACGGGTAACCTTAGATCCATAAATGATACTCTTCACATGGTAATATTGTTAATGTAATTAAGTCAAGGAGGATGGGATGAGCAGGACATGCAACAGACATGAGAAATGCTTTGAAATATTGGTTGCATAAGCTCAGTTGAAGAGATCACTTGGAGATGTGGCTGTATATGGCACTTCATGAGCAGTTGAACTGGTAACTGCTTAACCCGTTGCCGTGGTTCGTCGTGTATGTTTCGTCAGGGATTTAAATCGTCTGGGGGGGTTCGACGTGTATGTTTCGTCCAGCTGCACACGTATGTTATAACGCCCATAATAATTGATGGTTTTGCTGTAGANCCTGCACCATGGAGTTCATGATTTAATTACTTAGATGTGATTTTGGTGGTTCAGTGAAAGGTTGAGAGACTGGCTTTTGTCATAAAAAATGTTTTTGATAAACTGTTTAGCTTTGTACTGCTGATGCAATACTCTTTGCTCTTTCTTTGCATAGTGAAACATTATCCTGGCGTCTGGGCTTGGCAGTCTTTAAGCTTCTAGCAGGAGCATGGTTGGTAGCCGTGCTGGTTGTTTTCCGGCGGTTTTCTGTTTTAAGTTATGGCACGATTCCACTATCAGCTGCAGATATTCTTCGGTTGCGGTGGAGAGACTCCTGGGACTTCATTCTTCATAGACAGTGAATATGTGTAAACACGGACAAACTACCTGATAAGTAATTCTCTCTTTTAGTAATCACTGTCTCATCAAAAATACTCCAGTCACATCGCAATGATGGCCTTGCCCTAGGGTTCCTGTGTTTACAAGTATAGCATACTACAGGGTGTCCAGATGAGAGGTATCCAGGATAAAATAATGATATTTCAGAAATCATTTATTATACACATTTATGGGTTACACCATTACAAATGGGAACTATCGAAGTTTTTTCTAAATATATAACTTTCTCAGTAAATTTCAATGTTGTCCCCCTTGGTGGCATGAAAAATATCCGGATGATATTCAACCTTATTCCACATTGCTTGAAGCATGTTTGATGTTACCATAGCCACAGTGTCCCTTATACAGACTTTCAGGTGTTGAATGTCATTGATTGTAACCTGGTAGAAAATGCTCTTCACATAACCTCACAAGAGAAAATCGAATGGGGTTAAATCTGGGGACCTAGGAGGTCAAGCAATTGGTCCACCTCTGCCAATCCATCTCCCAGTCATTTCTCTGTCCAGGTGATTCCTAACAAGGTGGCAGAAATGTGGTGGTGCGCCATCTTGTTGGAGGATAGTTTTAGCATACAGCTCCATCATGTCCAAATACAAATGTCCGATCACTGTCATTTCCGAAAAGAAAATTGTCCAATCAACTTTTCATGCATTGAGCCGGTCCACACGTTCACTTGGAGCTGCCTCTCTCCAACTCACATGTGACATACGGATTTTGACTCCCCAAAATCCTGCAGTTGTAGCTATTTACAACTCCATTGACATGGTACAATGCCTTGTCTGAGAAGCACACTTGGCAGAGGAAATCGGGTGACGCTTCAATTCTTTCTAGCATGTTCACAGCAAAGTCTGTGCGTGCTACTTGGTCACTTGGTTTTAGTGCATGAATCATTTGAATTTTGTATGCTCTTAGGCAGAGCCTTTTGTTTAGCACATCATGCAATGTTGAGATACAAATTTTTTATTTTGGATACCTTTCATCTGGACACCCTGTGTAAAGAACACTTTTCATTTCATCTCTTTATTTTGCATTTTATGTCATTTATCTTTTGAAAATGTCAGCATTAATTAACAGAAAACTTGATGGTAAATTATTATACTTCTAGTGTAATGCCTATTGAAAATTTATATTGTCACAATTTTAGAGACTATTTACAGGATTTGGTTTGGTAATTGTTAATTGAACACTTACAGAAGGTAACTACAAACAACTACGACAGTCTCAGTGAATTACACACTCCAAAGATCACTGTAACCACAGCATACATAAAGTCTTCTTAGTTTGCTATGTCTTCACCAGTCGTTGCCTGGTGACAGATCTCAACAGTGTCCTCTGCTTCTTTGCTCATGTTCTTACAGGCTGGCAACTGTCTTGTAACTGACTCATTGCTCCAGCTGTCCTGCTCTTAACATCTCAGCACAGGCTGCACGGAAAACACCATTCCTTTGTTGCTGTTTCAAATTACACATGCAGCTGAGAGTAATGGCTCTTGTATATTTGCTTATCTTACGTTTGTTGTCTAGTAATTGGTCTACATGATACAGTATTAAATATAATTTAATTCTAACATTCAGTTCTTGAAATATTTCCGAATTTGTATCGTGATCTGGAAGTATCATTGTCATATATGCCTCATATATATTATGCAAATCCTACCATGTACTAGTTCAGTGCCTGTACTTTGTGATGATTCTGTTAATGGACTGATGCCCATATTACATATATTATTTTCAGCCCCTAGTTAATTTATATGATATTATTGTTGAAGAACTCTGTACACTTCTTCCTAGAGGCAGTTTTAACTAGCTCATCAGTGTCATAATGTTTCCCCATTCTTCTGTTAAGACTCACATGTAAATTTATGCTATTTATGGAGCAAGATGTCCCCCCCCCCGTTGTTTTAATGTCAGGGTTGTTCATCAGTCTTTACATATTTAAAACAAAAACATTTCCACTTTATGAAAACCTCTCCCTTGGGAATGTTTCTGTAGAATAGTACAACACTTTTGTCATAGCTTTTCAGCCATGTCTTATCACACCTAACCACTAGCATTTCACTGTTAAATTTTATGCATTCATTTACATTCAGTGCAGACATTGTGAATGATTACAGTCACTTTCCAGTGAACACAGCTGCTTTGGGGCATGTTTTCTCAAGGTACTTCCCTTGCCTTGTCATATTTAACAAATATTTCACTATGTTTACCCATCACTTGTATCATAAGAATCACTCTATAAGATGGGCAGTTAGGATATGTGTGTGAAGTGAATGACAATTTTATGTACACAGATCTCCTGTTGGTTTTTATGTTGCACTTTTGTTTGTACAGTGCAGAAGAACTATAAGGCAAACAGGCCTTTTGAAATTGAAAGTGTTCCCCCTTCCCTCAAGTGATATATTGTGTAGCCATGCCAGTGAAACATTGCATATAATTTGAAACCAGAATTATGTTTCTATATTAAAGTTTTAAAACTTCAGCTTCCAGTATGTGGACTTCAAACGCTCATGCAAATACAGTCTTTGTAATGCTGATCTAACATACTTTGTATACAGAAATTTGGTGAAAGGTATTATAAACTAATAATTATTTTTGTAATAAAGAATAACTTTTTTTTTATAAATTCTACATGTACTTGAGTCTTCCCTTCATGGTATGAATATAAAATGAGATAAATCAATGTGAGGTTTGCATTGAAAAGAGCAAGTCAAGATTGGGTAGTGGTGATGGACTCCTGATAGCACAGTTCAACTACAGTCTGAGCACTGAAAAGCATAGTGGTTAGCATCATGGTTTTGTATTTTGGAGGTCTTGAGTTTCAATTTTTGTTGTGAGAACAGTCTTGTTTGAAGATTTTCATGATTTTTCTGTCTTGCCAAGTATTTGGCAGTATACTACCTTAAAATGTATCATGACCCCTTGCATATCCTTTCTTCTAACTTATCATCCATGATAGTCCATCATCAGTTCAACATAACCTATGCAGTTGAAAAATGTCATTAATGAGCCAACTCAGCCTTGGCACATCCTCAGCCACACTTCCTCACATTCCTCTTTAGTGCCTCCCATTTCTATGAAATGTCTGCAAGAAAAACTGAACCATAAGAGTCTATTCCTTGTATAATTACTAAAGTAAAAGAACTGCAGAACCCTCACATCATCAAAAATATGACTTCAGTGCTAGATTTTAATGAATTTTGTTATCCAGTCACCTGAGTTTAGGTTTTCTGATGTAGATTTATTTTGTGGGCTGTGCATAATCCATCCTAATACTAAGACCAGCTCAAGGTTTTCCCTTATTTACCATTCAGTTTCATAGTTCTGTCCCCGTCATCCCAGAGTGAACACAGTAATGAAAAGAAGGCTGTGTCCTATTTCTGTGCTTCTCACACTTGCCTACAAGAGTACACGCAGGAAACTGATTTTTGTGCCACACCAGATTTGACAGCTGCTATTTGTTTCTTGATATGTAGATGTCGGTAGTTAATGGCTGTATACAAAGCTGACCGATCACACCGGCTGTACAGTCTAAGGCATGAACTATCTTTGCTCACTCTAATGCTGGGATCATGGGTTCAAATCCCACTCAATGCATGGATGTTTGTGTGTGCATTTATTACGTGTTTGTGTCATCCTGTGTGTAGGTGCCTTGCGATGGGCTGATCACTTGCCCAACGAGTCTAACCATTTGTATAAGAAAGATTATGAAACTGAAGAAGAGGCCAGGGCCCAACAAATTCAGCAAATGAATACAAAGATGACATGTTAGAAATCCTGACAAACTATCTCAGTTAAACAGCAACAAACAAAAGAAAACTGGAACTACAGAAAAATTACTTGACATTTCTGAGTACTATGGCAGCTAGGCCAGCATACTTCTTTACATAAAGAACATGTCACAAATTCACTCCCACAAACACTGCAAGATGAGCACTAAAAATATTGAACAAATTCTCATAGCTTATTTTCCTATATACTTGGTTTATTTAATGATGTTTTCAGTAGCTCAGATTATAGTGTTAAATGCTAGGATGATTAGTGAATACTGAACTGGACAGAATGTCAAAAGTGGTGATGACTTAATTTGAGGAACTCTCCTAGCATTTTCCTGGAGGGAGTAAAAAAAAACACAAAATTCTATCAGGATATCCTATCAAGTCCACCAGTTAAGCTGAAAGCTGTACTACTATATAGAATAAGCTCTGCCATGTATACCGGTGCAAAATTGACAGTTGGTACAGATGAGTAGGCATAAAAAGTTCTGTCTACTAAACGTTATCCCAAGTTTTAGTTCAAATCCATCATTATCCATAGAAACACTAGACAATGAACTCCAGGTTGAACAGTTCACACACTATTCACATAAGTGTAGATTTGCTTGACCACATAATACAGGCAGAAAACCTACAGGATTTGAATACAGTGGAAAGCCTGTTTAAATGTTCCTTGATTTAAGGTTTTCCCTCATTTAACACTGACTTTCAATGATCCCACATCAGTAATCTCAATTTCATATTTCTTTCATTTAAGATTTTCTTCACTTCAGTCATTCCACACCAAATCAAAACAGAAGAGAGACATTTACAACCCATTAACCTCAGAAATGAATGATTTTTGGTAATTTTATTCCCAGTGGAGATAAATATTCTTGCCAAATGTTATTGTTTTATAATCGCTAGAATTTTCCTGAGTTTGCAGAAGCGTGTTTCTTATGCACAAGTTTTCTTAGAAAAGTGGCACGACTTCTGCCCTAATTGAGTCAGAGCCCATTTTATGTTCATTTCAGAGCTAATAAACTGCCCTTTAGTGTGACATATTGCACCTGTATATTCAGCACAGTAATATTAGTGAAGGCTTAGAGTTTGACCTTTGACCTTGTTGCTTAAAATGTTTTTTTAGGTTTGTACCAAAAAATAAACTAAAATATGGTATAAAATGGGCTGTCTCAATTTTTTTGGCATGAGTCATCATATAAAAAGCATCATGACATGATTTTGAAAGCTTTGGCTGTCCAAAATCTAGTGGCTATAAAGGAGTAAGATTTTGCATGAATACTGACCTCCATTTGGGCTACTCTCACAAAAAAATATTGTGACATGTTGCACAATGGAGGACAACCCCTCCCACCCCAGCAGTACGTGGCGGCATCGCAACGCTGTCGTTACTATGGTAATAGACAAGTCAACACCCCACCCTTCTCCTCGCGGTGACGTAACATGGTGTCAGGCAACAGCGGTACCCATTACAGAACTACACTGTCCACGAAGCCAGTTAAATCATAGCCGCCACCAAAGACAGTTAGTTACAAGTTCTCAAGACAGCAGCCTACGATTTGAGTTGGAATCTAGCCAGCGGAGAGGTACGAGTTGAATTGAATTGAATTGAATTGTGGTAGTCACCGAGTTTAGCTGTAACGAGTGAATCGTGACAGTGTGAAGAAATTTGCGAATAGGGTTATAAAGTGTGAAACCCTGCAACAGGTTGTAATTAATTGTAGCAGATACTTGTAGGTTGTTAAATAAACCAGTTAACAATCTGAACAGTGTCTTCAGTAACGAAACACGTTACAATATTGAATTCTCAGGGGGGTGAGTGTATGATCTGTATTGTTTTGACACAGAATTGATGCTTTAGTGTTCAATATCTCCTGCTCTTGCAAGAAACCTTGAATGGGAATTTCCCTGTGTTTTGGGAGGGGGGAGGAGGAGGAATAAATTAAATATTAGAATGGCTAGTGAAACAACACAGTAATTTGTGAAGAGCTTTATTAAGTGGTCAAATGCCTCAAAGAGAGAGAGATACATCCCATAGCAAAGAATTAGTAATTCTGTTTCTTCTATGATCTCAAGATTAAGTGGATATGTCCATTGATTCAGCTGGCTCAATTGTGCGTACTGACACCTCTTCAATATCTATAGGCACAGTCTTGCTGGTTAATATGGCTGTAGTACCTCTCTTGTAATGGTATGATGCTTGCCTGAAATACAAATTTAAGAAATTACAATGTTTCTGTCCCTTAATGTCTGGCCATTCTGTTTCCAAGCTGCTGGTATGATGAATGCAGAGTTCAAATGTAGCAACATCACGATTACAGCAACTGTTCTGAGTGGCAGTCACTGTGTAACTACTCCATATGATAAGTCATTTGCACAGTCAACAAACAAGGGATTAATGCCATCAACCATGTCATAACATATGTCCATGATTTTTATTTTACAAGTAGGTATCCATGAAGTAAAAGTTTTCCCAAACTTTCAGTATAATTAATAATCATTAAGGAAATTATGCACAATTTTTAATGCAGTGTGCCTTCTGTCCACAAATATGTAAATATCTCTATTATTTAAAAAGTTATATATATATATGTGTGTGTGTGTGTGTGTGTGTGTGTGTGTGTGTGTGTGTGTGTGTGTGTGTGTGTGTGTGTGTGTGTGTGTGTGTGTGTGTGTGTGTGTGTGTGTGTGTGTGTGTGTGTGTGTGTGTGTGTGTGTGTGTGTGTGTGTGTGTGTGTGTGTGTGTGTGTGTGTGTGTGTGTGTGTGTGTGTGTGTGTGTGTGTGTGTGTGTGTGTGTGTGTGTGTGTGTGTGTGTGTGTGTGTGTGTGTGTGTGTGTGTGTGTGTGTGTGTGTGTGTGTGTGTGTGTGTGTGTGTGTGTGTGTGTGTGTGTGTGTGTGTGTGTGTGTGTGTGTGTGTGTGTGTGTGTGTGTGTGTGTGTGTGTGTGTGTGTGTGTGTGTGTGTGTGTGTGTGTGTGTGTGTGTGTGTGTGTGTGTGTGTGTGTGTGTGTGTGTGTGTGTGTGTGTGTGTGTGTGTGTGTGTGTGTGTGTGTGTGTGTGTGTGTGTGTGTGTGTGTGTGTGTGTGTGTGTGTGTGTGTGTGTGTGTGTGTGTGTGTGTGTGTGTGTGTGTGTGTGTGTGTGTGTGTGTGTGTGTGTGTGTGTGTGTGTGTGTGTGTGTGTGTGTGTGTGTGTGTGTGTGTGTGTGTGTGTGTGTGTGTGTGTGTGTGTGTGTGTGTGTGTGTGTGTGTGTGTGTGTGTGTGTGTGTGTGTGTGTGTGTGTGTGTGTGTGTGTGTGTGTGTGTGTGTGTGTGTGTGTGTGTGTGTGTGTGTGTGTGTGTGTGTGTGTGTGTGTGTGTGTGTGTGTGTGTGTGTGTGTGTGTGTGTGTGTGTGTGTGTGTGTGTGTGTGTGTGTGTGTGTGTGTGTGTGTGTGTGTGTGTGTGTGTGTGTGTGTGTGTGTGTGTGTAATTTTGTGTCCAGCAGTAGGTCTTGTCAAGGAATCTATTGATCCAAAATTCATATAGTTAGTGCCTCGTAAATTTAGCCACGCGGAAAGGTAAACACTGTTGTGGAGCACGCAAAGCTGTATGCTTGCTGTGGTGACGTTCACAGCTACTCCCCGAGCAGAAAACATTCTCTATGGAGACCAACTAACAAGCAACACAACATACTATACACGTGACCACACTCCAAGACGCTACATTCCAAACTGGTGGTACCCACGCTGATATAAGCTGATAAGAATGTCCCCCCAGCTCCACGAGAGATGGTATGACCCCTCTACCACAGCTAGAGTTCCGAGGAACTAACAGTACAGGTATCTGCAAGAGTTTGGCAGTTGCAACATTTGTACAAGTCTTATCTAAAAGAATTAAAAATAAAACCAATGTCTGCCTACATCTAGGAAGCTGTAACATTTACCCATCACAAATAAATGTAGTCCACTGGATTCAAGTTTACAAGGGACCAAGAAATACAAATTTTTTAAGGAGGAAAAGGCCTATAATTAATTATATCCCTTGTAAGAAATTAGTGAGATAAATTTTTATGATAAATGAATAAAACACACTAAATCAGAGTTTTTTTCCATATATATATACATTACATGTACACAAATAATCTTCATGATATATTTTACACACGTTTCAGACATGAATTTTTAAATAAAAAGGTGCATAATTTTGAACGTATGATACATTAATCAGACTAAAATTCCAGTGTCTGCATTTTAGCATCATCTAACTTTCCACTTTAAGTCGGTCCCTTCCCAGTACAGCATCAGACATTCTTGTGTTAGAGCCAGAGTAGATGGGTTACATATACTGACAATGCCTGATAATACTCATAGTTAGAAAAAGATGTAGACAGCTGAGAAGGTGTGGCCTTCCACACTGGAGACTGTGGGTCAGACTAACAATCCTCCCCTTATTTCTTTAATAAGCCGCAGCCTGTTTGTATGAATATGACACGAATTTCAATGTGTATATCTGTCGCAAAAGAATAAATATAATAATAATTTACTTCATTAATACTTAACCACTGCATGTTTCAATTTTACAATAATCATTGGGTATATAATCAATAACACACTACAATTACAAACATTACAACTATCTACAGTGTCTAACAGATGTTACCTATGTTGCATCTGTCAGCAAATTTACAATGTTGAAAAAATATAATTGTGTAAACAGATGACAGTTAAGAAAAGCAGATTATCTTAAGGTGGTAGTAAATGTAGTGTGACATAATAAAGACTTAAAATACTCCAAAATTCTGTGTGTAATCAATTTTTAATAAGTTATTTAATGGCGCTATCACTATTGAGAGTGTGATGATAGGATGTCTGATGAATTGGAAAGAAGTGCATGTTGCCTGATTGATGTACTATCCAAGCATTTTCTTGGAGGGACTGAGGAACACACAGAACACCTGACAGGAGTTTGTTTCCTGGTCCATTTCTCAGCTGAGTACCACATACAGGTCTAATGTTACCCCTAAACCAACCTGTTTGGCCTGTATATGGGATAGATATTTTTATTGCATGTTGAAGCAGGTATTCATTAAAAGTATGAACTTTGACTTCTCATCACGCTTAAAAAAACTTTCAATGGTCTCATGAATACTTATGACAAATTTCTATTCTATATACAAAATGTGGAGCATTTTTAATAATTTTACATCTTTATAATTACCACCACACCATATCTACTGCTGCCTACTTCTGCTTTTCTTATTTAACTGTTGCCTATTTATAAGCTTATAGTTTTTGTTTTCAAAATACAACTGGTGATGTATCACTCACCAGTTAACATCTATTAGCTACTGCAAATACTCATAATCTCTGTAACTGGTCTGTTTTCCTGATTTTTTCATAAAACCAAACATTTGCAGTAATATTAGTGAAGTAAATTAATAATACTGTATTTGTTTTTGTGCAACAGATATAGGTTGGTTCTCTACAATCTTTCATCCATGACAAAACATTCTGCTTCCACAATCTACGTCAAACAACCGCACAGTGTAGAACCCACTGTACACACCGAACATGTATACAGGGTGTTTCACGACTTTAGGGCATAACTGCAGGAGGTGATTTTCTAGGTCTTTGTGATCAAAAAAGTTCATATAAAGATGTGTCCAATTATGGACAGTAATCGTTGCTTTCTATTCTGAGTTTAAAACGGTCATAACTTCGTAATCGTCCAAAATCGGACACATGTTTATGTGAACTTTTTTGATCACAAAGACCTAGGAAATCGCCTCCTGCAGTTAGGCCCTAAAGTCGTGAAACACCCTGTATACCCAGAAATGAAACATATGCCACATTACACGTTTCATATATATGATACATAGTGTGGGAATACCATACCAAATACCCACATACCACCAAATTTGCACATCATTGAAAAACGTACCGGGCTTATTACATAGAATCTTGGCAACAAGATCTACGCAACATACATGCCCAATTTCTACATTGTACCATGATATACCCTTAAAATAAAATATTTTAGTTGGCATACAGACATATATTTTTAATACCTTTTAATATACTTTATATACTTCTAATATACGTTTAATATTTTTTAATATCTCAACATTTTATATAATAGTATACCCTTAATTGTTTCTATCTTTTTATTTTTAATCATGTATTTGCTATTTTAACTATACTCCAATCTGAGGCAAAGTTTTTATGTTAATATTCAATACGACGCGTTGCACCGATAAGGATCCGTATTGGTATTTCAATAACTATACATATTCCTGCCTGATGATGGTCATGTATGACCGAAACATGTTGCAGTAATAAACATCTAATGTAATAACTGAAATATTTGTTGTGCTGACAATAGCATAGTTCCTACATATTATATATCATATGCTTCCACAAGCTTAAGACAAAGCCCCTGAAGTTGTACAATTACTAATCTATAATTCTGCTAGTTTCTCTGTATAGATGGAAGCACAGACAGAAAATAAGCAACATAATTCTTCCTGGTATGCATTTTACTCAACACATATTCAGATTTCAGGGGTACTGTCAGTTCACAGAATGGTCAGACATTGGTAAGAACCTCCTGAGATGGATGAGTTGAGATCAATACTCATTCGCATGACGACCATGCACCCATTAATAAAAACTAACCTCTTTCCCTTGATATTTGCTTCATCAAAAGGCCGGAGGTAATCCACAGAGCCTTTACGGATAACACAGATGTCCACATTGCTGCCTGATCCAAGATCATTGAAGATACCTGCTGCAACAGCATTCCTAACCAGCTGTTTACCCTCCTCCTCCTGTAATTAATACAGCTGAGCAGTTCCAACACTTGCATTACCAAAGATAAAGACTAGTAAGTCTGAAGTAGATGGTAAATCATACTCTCTTGACAGAAATTGCCGTACCATGTTGGAACCTTATAAAGGCAGTTACAAAATTTACCTAGGATTACTTTTGTTGGGGGCTAAGTGTCTGTAACAAACACAACAGAAACTGCATTTAATTACATACATATTCCCTCGTCAACTTTACTGTTAACATCCCTTAACTGTTCCCTATATCAATGAACTTTTTCTTTTCTAACATTTATTTTCTTTGCAAGAAATACATCTGTTTTCTGTGTTGTCCTAGTCATTTTGGTGAGGTAGGGTTTAGACCTCAAGAGTCTGACAGATTAGTTAAACACAATACAATAAAGATGTTAGCATCTGTTGTGTCTGTAACAAACACAACAGAAACTGCATTTAATTACATACATATTCCCTCGTCAACTTTACTGTTAACATCCCTTAACTGTTCCCTATATCAATGAACTTTTTCTTTTCTAACATTTATTTTCTTTGCAAGAAATACATCTGTTTTCTGTGTTGTCCTAGTCATTTTGGTGAGGTAGGGTTTAGACCTCAAGAGTCTGACAGATTAGTTAAACACAATACAATAAAGATGTTAGCATTTCCTGAGCATTTAATTTAGTATCAAAATAGTAAAATTCCTGTCATGTTTCATTTGCTTATCACTTCAGCTTAAATGGAACAGTGGGCACTGCAGAACACCTTTTACCTATCTCCATAAAGGAGAATTCTTGAAAAGCTAGTAATTGCTCAACTAGTCGATAAATTCCTCACCTATCATGGAACCCAAAGGTTCAGTACCATGTTTACCCTACTCTCTTTACCTACAAATGACAAAAAGTGACTGAGGATTTACATTCATATTTGGCTTCCACCTGGACTCGAACACAGCCATTGCAGCAAGAGAACCAGAGCCCATAGTGGTATAGGGCAGTTTATCAGATGATCCATGTGGGTAGATACAGTACAGATGTGGACCAGTGTTGTCAACTCCACCCAGGACAAGAGCAGCTCCTATGTAGCCCTAAAGCAAACAAAGTAACTGAAAAAAAACATGCTAGTAATAGAATATCTACTGAAATAGTCTCCTCATTTATACATAATTTTTATGTGTGATCTTTAACCTTTTCTCTTGGTACGTGGTAGGATTTTGTGTCATGATTCATGGCAATAACACATGTGGTCTACAAATCTTGAGACCTTAGATGGGGAAAAGGCCTTCACTAAACATCTGCCAGTTGGGGACCATTTTCACATTTGCAAGACAAATCCTATAGCAGTTTTGAAGTCATCTCAATCTCAAAAGAGCCCTTTTAAATTTTTCAAAGGACCAAGAATTATAGACTTCTCAAGCAGGTTGTCTTAAAAATGCAGGCTTCAAAATACTTGCAAAAATATTATATCCTTTGTAGAAATGTAATGGGATAAACATACTTTTACACCAAATAAATTGCCAAAACCACTCTAAATACACAACCATTCAATACACCAATGTTCCTATTTTAGCTATAGAATCTTTGAGCAGTAGTTCATATCTCCTACACTTGCACTAACTGTTAACTTGTCCTTGTACTCAGATTCATTCAATGCCAAAGTGTAATTTTCTTTGTCTGCCTGTAGAATCCTAATATCTTTGCTGAGTTTCAAAGACTGCGGCTTTCAACACCTTTCTAGCCATGTTTGGGCCATGACTTCAACTTCTCCAACAAACATCTAATCTTCCATCTGGCACAGCATGCCTCTGAAGAATGTCAGAGGACAGGCTAGGATTATGCTGGAATTTTGGAAACTGAAAGTACTGGCAGGTGTAGGGAATACAAGGAATCTACCTATATGGCATGTATAATGAATCCAAACAACCAATCCAGTTTCAAAATTCCTTATGGATTCCCCTTATCATCAAGGAGGTTGGCAACTTAGGGACCTGACAGCCTCTTCATGGGTATCTATGATTTCTGTACTGTGATTCTATATCAATTCCACAGATGGTGCTAGTGGCAGGCAAATACTGTATAGCAGTAAAACTTTGATTTTCCTCTGTATTGGTGCTTCTGTATTTAGTTGGTGGTTCAGTTTGATGTACTTATTTTAATTTCCTTTTCCATCTTAGTTTAATGACTTCATATATATTTCCACACAACTTAATATAAAGTTTTCTTTATCTTCCACTGAAGAACCTGATGTAGTTAAACTTGCTCCCATGGGACCTGACACCAAGAACGGTTGTTGGCATGGGTCAGTATCAATTTATCCAACCAACCGACTCAACATGTCCAGTAACTGAGCCTAGGTCTTTCTCCTGGATCCAACAGAGTAGGTGCCTTGCACCCTTCACATGAAGATTGTAACATCCAGTTTCTGAAATATGTTCTGCAGAATACTGGAGGATGGACTCATCATTGATGTGATACCTTCCCCTCTAGAAAGATGACTGTAAGTCCTAATCTAGATCTTCCAAGCAGTCCCTCCCTTTGAGCTTTATGAACAAAACTTCTCTCCCATACATACAAGACCTGCTCAACCCATCTACCCTAACTTAATTACCCTAATAATGTTTGGCACTGAGTACAAATTATGAAGCTCTTCATCATGCAACTTCCTCTAGCCATGACTTCCTTTCTCTTGGGTCCAAATATTCTCAGCAAACTGTTCCCTTAACCCTTCAATGATGCAGGACATTTAATTCCTGCTCACTCCTTGGGACGGAGGGTATTTGAAACGGTAAATGCAACATTTCACTTAAAGTGTAATAAATGGGAAAAACTGGAGTTTTGGTTTTCTAATTTTCGCACGAAGTTAAGAAATGTATATAGAATCAGTGTATTGATCCACAGTGCTTTAAAATTATTTTTCTGACACAGTAAACCTATAAAAATTAGAAATAATAGTATCATATTGCCTTAAAAATTTAGCTGTGTGTGTTAGTCATGAAAACATTCCATACAGGGTCCCGCATCACACCAGTACACAGTTTTTGACACACAATACAGTTTCTGTGGTTTTGATTTCTTCACAGTTGGTGGAATCTTGCTTATAAAATCTCTTTCTCTTAAATTGGGCACTGTTTTGTCTGACGAATGTCGACACAGGACTTTGTGTTCTACAGCATTAGCATATTTCACAGAACTATTAGGCTTATTATATATCATCACCTGGTACATAGAAGACAAAAAACCACGTTTCAGAGACCAGATCCAGTGATTGAGACTAATTCCTTCTAATGGGCCCAACTGAGTAGGTTTATCCTGCCCCATCCACCTGAGGACAGAGACATATCCAGTCTCTGAAACATTGTGGTTTTCTGTCTTCTATATACCAGATGATGGATAGAGTCCAAAATAAGCCTAATAGTTCTGTACAGCATACACCATCGTCAGAATCCTTTCATCTCTATATTCACAGAGTCCATCAATTAACTGAATTCTGATTGACAACTGATCTATTCTTTTCCTTGTGTTATTCCTGCATATTAACATCACATTCAGAAATTTTCTTTTGTCCTTATAGTTTTGCATATTCTCCCAATGGATGTTTGTGCATTCCTCGATTCTGTCATTTACCACAGAATCGAGAAAAGCACAAACATCCATTTTCAGTGTCTAATTCCGAATCTGATAAAACTTTGTTCCAATTCGGTTTGAAGTAAATATATTCTCCACACAACACAGTTGGCCACTCAATTCCTCGCGACTGGCCTCGGCTAACCAGACTGCATGATGCGTATTTATAGAACAAAGGGGAATTACAGTAGTTATCATTCATATAGTGAACTGTTTATCGTTTGCTATATATCAGTCATAACACACTTCCTAAAGTCAACATCACATCTCAAAGTCACAGATTCTCCATGTGTCTTCTCGTGGTTATAAATTCCAATCTAGAAGCAGCACTGGTCAGAATATGCCTCAAGAGAATCGAGTTTTCATTTGATCAGTATGCAAGACAACACACAGTATCAATCTAACATATTTAGTTCGTAAGAATTCCCCAAGGCAGATGTAGGTTTGTATGGTAACAAGCACACCAAGTGTTGAAGTAGAAAACTTTTTCAAAGAATTCAATGTATTACAAGTCCCGAAGGAATTTCAAAGGGGGACAACGAATATACGAAATGATAGCCTCAAATTTCCCCTTTAATTTCATACCAAAAGAATTACTGTACATGAAAAACAACAAAATATGAGATGAAACTTAGCGCTGCACTAGGCGTACCACGTACGAACTTCAGAGACGTGTAACAGAAGCTGCTGGCGTGCCATGCACGGAGTACAGCACTGAAGGGTTAATGTGAGTGACCAAATTTCACGCCCATACAAAACAACAGGCAAGATTATGGTTCTGTTTATTAAATAATGTTTGCTAGTTTGTTTTTTTACTTAACACACTACTGCTACTTATATCATGTAATGTCACATGGAAACTAATATAGTCAACGTATAGAAATACGTCTCCCTTACCTGATAACGGAACAACATCTGCATTAGCATTTTGTTTGCAGTAACAACAGGAACAATTCTTCCTGTGTTTAGTCGATGTAGTTCTAATTGAGATGAAATCAGTTGAGTTGTCATCTCTGTATCAGCTGCTGTACCAGCACCACAACAGTATATGTTTTCAGATAAATAATGAATTTTGGAACAGTTCTTATCAGATACAATAGTATCCTCTGTAGCCCTAGTATCAGCTCCAAGGATTACACCATCTTTGTATAATATTCCGACGATTGTTGTCCCTGTCTTCACCGCTCTGGGTGCAGGAAATCCCTTACTTGCAAGAAAGGCATTCCTACAACACGAAATTAATATATATTAATACGTATGGGTACATCCAACTTTATTTTAGACATGTCATGGGGCATAGCTTCCACTCAGTTTCGTAAACTACAAAACTGTCTACAAATTTGAAGTCCATCAGGAGAGGGGTGAACATGAATTTCATACTCCCTCTTGGAAAACATGGTATATTACTCCAACTTGTCCTACACCCCGCTATCAAGGATCCATTTATATACCAACAATACTGGATTGTCAACCACTAATTGCAGCAATGACAATGCATGTTCGTTTTTTAATAATATTTGCTGCTCCTATACCAAAATTAATATAACACTATTAAGCAACGCACTACACTCGTGAAAATCACTATACACAAGTATTCAGAATTAAGTGAGTGTCCTATTACCTTTGGCAATTTTCAAATGAAAACCCAGGCACATCATTCTCCCTCAATAACACAGACGCCATGATTAAGTGACGTCATTTGATACTTAGCACGGATAACTAAATCCGTAACACCACCGAATACGGATTACTAACAACTGAAACAGGTAGCCATGGTTAACCTAAGAAAAATGAGGATTTTTCTTTTTTGTGAGTTGCAATCTGTATTCCCACCAAAGCGGACAAATTACACTGTAAAATGAGACATCGGCCAAACAATTAATGTCAAACAATACCACATCCATACCACGGACCTCAAAGCAGATTACTTTACGTACACAAGTCTTGAATATACCACTATATATCCGCTGGAATATAACAAGATTGCAAAAACTGAAATCATAATATGAAATATTATTAACCATATTTTATTACATAACTTTCGTCTTATAATAATTTAACAATTCATTGTATTTTTGTACCTTTTATTATTATAGTTGTCAAATATCCAGATCTACTATCACACTGAAATGCAGTTCAGTAGTGTGTGAATGAATAAATGTATGAGGGGTAGGCCTTCTCGACCCTTGCACCGCGACCTACAGTGGTCTATTGTGCTTCCCCTTTTGATTATCCCCTCAGCAATCCCGCGCTTCGAATGAAGTGCAGGATTGTGTACGTGGGGGCGTCGATATAGTCACTTGGTTCTGTCGGGGACATCCCACATAGCACGCTGTTTCCACCGGTCTTTCAGGCAACACTCACTCCGTAGTGAATATCGCATTGCCGGACGCTTCATTCATATTTATCCCACATTAGTGACCCCGACTGAACATGGAAACCGCAGACAGTTCATCAGCAGAAGTGCCCAGAATGGCCGTGCGGCTTCCGCCGTTCTGGCCCGAGAGATCAGTCGTGTGGTTCGCCCAGGCCGAGGCGCAATTCACCTTGGCCGGCATTAACAGCAAGCGGATAAAGTTCTGACACCTCATCTCACAGCTGGACCACCGATACGCCACAGAGGTGGAGGATATCATCACCTCTCAACCCGAACGAGGCCCCTACACCCTACTGAGGACCGAGCTTGTGAGGCGGCTATCCTCATTGCCAGAGCAGCGCATCCGGCAACTCCGCACGGTCGAGGAAATTGGCGACCGTAAGCCGTCCCAATTCCTGACGTACCTCAAAAGTCTCGCACCAGACGTGTCTGATAACGTCATCCGAAGCGTCTGGACCAGCCGGCGGCCCCGAAATTTACAGAGCTTCCTCGCCGGCCAGGACAAGAGCAACTTGGAGGCCGCAGCCCTCTGTGAGGACCGCATCTCCGAGGTCGAAGTCCATCCAGCGCTCGCTAGCGTTGATGAACCCACGGACATCGGCGCACTTCGGCAAGAGATCGCTGAACTCTCCCCGCCAAGTGGCTGAACTCAGCACCGAACAGGACTCCCTCCACCCCTGCTTCGGGGAGTCCGACAACAAACAGAGACAGAGGCTCCAGTCCCAAGGGTATCCGCCCCGCCTTCAACAACCGCCGGCCCGGCAGCAGATCCCCCTCCCTGGGCGACACCACATCCGGTATCTGCTGGTACCACCGCCGCTTCGGCGCTCGGGCACAAAACTATACTCCGCCCTGCTCCTACCGCCAGCAGGGAAACTGACGCAGAAGACATCATCGGTGGCACATGTCTGCGCTACGACAACAGGCCGCCTCTTCATAACGGACAGAGTCAGCAAACGGCAGTTCCTAGTCGACACGGGTTCGGACCTCTGTGTATACCCCAACAGGCTCGTCCATCGACGCATGGAACGTACCAACTATGACCTGTGTGCGGCTAATGGCACTACCATCCACACATACGGATGGCTGCCTCTCAGCCTCAAATTGAGCCTACACCGAGATTTTGCGTGGCGCTTCGTGGTGGCCGACATCACGCATCCTATCATCGGCGTGGACTTCCTGTCTCATTTCGGTCTCCTGGTAGACTGTGGGAACAACCGCATCCTGGACGGGATCACGACGGTCAATTCCGGCCTCAGCGGCCTACGCACTGATCCCCAGTGTAAAGAAAATCAGCAGCAACACACCGACCGACAGCCTCCTCACAGAGTTCCCGGACTTAACCCGCCCAGCTGGAGTCCAGCGCGAGATACGACACAACACCCTCCACCACATCAGGACTGTAACTGGCTCACCAGTAACCTGCCGACCACGGCGACTGGCACAGGACCGACTCGCTATCGCAAAAGCCGGGTTTGACGCCATGTTGGGGGCATTGGTACAGCTCGTCGTTCAGAGAGTTCATGGTCCTCGCCACTACACATTATGCCCAAGAAAGACAACGGTTGGCGTCGATGCGGCGACTACAGATCGTTCAACTCCCGAACCATTCCTGACTGCTACCCTGTCTGTCATATCCACGACTACTCCCACCAGCTTTTCGGCTGTTCCGTCTTTTCCAAAATTGACCTGGAGAGAGCTTATAACCAAATTCCCGTCAACCGCGGCGACATCCAGCAGACGGTAATTACCACTCCTTTCGGCCTGCTCGAGTTCCCCTTCGTGTCCTTCAACTTGCGCAATGCCGCCCAAACCTTCCAACGGTTTATGGACAACATTATGCGGGGACTCAACTTCTGTTTCACGTACCTGGACGATATCCTCGTATTCTCCAGGTCACCAGAGGAGCACGAGGTTCATCTGCGGGAACTCTTCCAGCAACCACAGAAACACGGGATCATAATCAACCCGGCGAAGTGCGTCTTCCGAGCACCCGAGGTCACCTTCCTCGGCTACAAGGTGTCCGCCATGGGGTCCCAACCTCTCGCAGAGCGAGTGAATCATTTTCAGGACTGCCAAACACCAAAGACCGCCAGCCAGCTCCGTCGCTTCCTGAGCATGGTTAACTTCTACCTGCGATTTACCGATCTGTTTCTTGAGAGGGACGCATAGGTGGCAGCACATGAAGCATGGAGCTACGGAACCCACTGATGTAGATGCTACAGTTACGCGTCTACAGTTGTGTGTAGTCAGTGCACCTGTTGTTCAACTGTTTTTAACGGTCATTCCTGGTCAGGCGTTTCGAAGAGTTCGAAGTGTTGGAAGTGTGGAGGAGATAGTATTGGTTTGGAATTGTTTGTGTTTTATTAAGAAACGTGTAATTTAATACTATTTTTCTAAAAGAAGGAATTTAATTAGATATAAACTGTATCAATTAAAATGGGGATGTTGTGTAGTAAATGTAAGACGCCAAGGAGTAGGGTTACAGAATACGACAAAGCCCTTCTGGTAAGTTGGAAGTTTTATTATTATGGTATAATGTTTGTACAGTAACAGTAGTGATGTGTGAATCACCTTGAGTTTGAATTTTTTTATTCGTGTCTTAATTTTCTGCTCATAAGTGCATTTTATAGAAGTAAATTGGATTACATTATGGTTTGTTCGTATGTTTAATTTTAGCAACGAAAGCAGCAGAGAGATAATATAAAAAAGTATCAGAAGAAAATAGAAGAAAATCTGCAAAACGATAGACAGCTTGCACGGAAACTTCTGAAAGATGGACAGAGAGAGTAAGTTTCTACTTACATATTTATAAGTGCTACTATGTCTGGTAGATGTACTATAATTTTAAATGTCCGAATTACCCAAGAAGTTATTATTAAAGTACTGCTGAATATTTACATTATCTTGTATTGGTGTTTGCTTCTTACTTTTAGCGGGTATTTTTTATATGATGGCTAGATTCTGTGCCTTGTGTGGGTGAAATACTGAACAGATTTTGTAGCGAGCAGCAGAGTGAAGTGGACATATGGGTAGAATTTGAGTAGCAGGAAGCAAAATTTGAAAATAAAGGTGATGAACAGATATCGTCATCATCATCATCATCACTGGCAAGAGCCATAGACTTCCTTAAAGATTCTGCCAGATTTGATCTGATTTTCACTTCTTTTGGTTTCGTAGCAGTAATTTTTTTTTTACAGACCGAGGTTGTCAGCCTTGCATCTAACCACCCATCCAGGAGGACAGGGTTCCCTTTTTATTGCTTTCCACAGCTAGGCAGGACTATGGTGGAGGCATTCTCGCCTGCCTCCACATGGGGAGATAAACAGAGATAGAAGCCAAAAATATTACTTAGAAATATTTCAGTCTGGTAATACTCAAAATATGGTCAATATGTGTCATTAAAGTGATCAGTTATGTGCTGTGCAGCTGGGGCTTGCCCAATCTATCAAATGAGTATAGTAGGGTTTTTGACAGTGGGTAGATTGAAGCTGACAACTTACTATATAAAGCCAAAGTTAATGATATGTGGAGCTTACCTCCATGCCTCTGTGTGCCTTCATAGAATTATGTTTAGGGACAGACATAACTTCTTTTAAATTTGTCTAATGGACGACATTTTGAATATGTCGCAAGTATATGGGGAAGTTGCCATTGTAGTTTTTTGTAGAGTAATTTTAGCATTGTAACAGTGTGTTAACAGCCTTATTTGTTTGTTTGTCTATATCAGCCATGCGAAGATCGTGCTGAGGAGAACAAAATGGCAAGAGCAAATTCTTCAAAAGACTGAATGCCGGCTGAATACCTTGGAGCGGCTCTTGACAAATATGGAACTCTCGCAGATTATATGCAGTTAAGGTTTTGTCGTTCCAATAAAAGGAACTGATGTACATAGGTTACATGCAGGGAAGGGTCTGCATTTTATTTTAGAGTTGTATATATTGTGTTATTTTTCATCACCATATCTTTTTTTAACTAAGTTTGGTCTAAAGAGAACCCATATTTTCTCTCTTTATGTGATGTGGAAGTCACTGGGACACAGTAGCACGGTTGAGTCACCGTGCTACAAGCTGGAAAGTCATGGGATTTATCCCGGTGAGGTCATAGGATCTTTTAATTGACCTAGTCCTTCCAGCTGCATTATGGCTTTGGTGTCGACCCAGCCCTTTAACAGAAATGAGTACCAGGAATCTTCCTGGGAGTAAAGAGTGGCCAGCGCGTACGGCTGACAACCTTTCTGCCATCTGTGAGCCGATTGTCTATAAAACGTGGGAGCCTTGATGTCTGGGAACCCTTTGGGCCTTTGTGGCCTGTTACAGAGATAGCTTTAGCTTTTCTTTACCTATGGGGAAGTGATTCAACTTTTGAGTCACTTCTAAATGAGGCCTTGATGTAGAGCAAAGTTTAAATGAATCCGAATTATGAACCCCTAATAACAAAATGTATTTATTATAATGACGTATATTTTTGAGATGTTTTAGATGAAGCTTTGAAGAAAATTCTGGAAGAAACATGAGAAGACATATATAGTTTCACAGAGTGATTTGTTACAGAGAAAATTATCAAATCAGGATATCAGTCAAAGTAATGATATTTTAAAATTTTATAGAACTCCTAAAGTAACGTGAATGGTAATGTAGCCCTTGTGTGTGTATATGACACTGGTAAAATACATGCTTTCAGTTGTTAACCTTGGCACTAGGTGGTGAATGTCAGCTTCATGCTTTCATCACTTTATCTGTGGGCATTTGCTTACATATTTACTTTAAGCTGTTTAGTTTGAATATTTTTTATATATTACTCTAGAGGTGTGGGGGTCTGCGGTGACACAAAGACTGTGACACATTTAAAAATGATCATAATTTTTTGTGTTAATATTTGGAATGTTTTACCTATTTCCTCTCCCCCCACCCTTTAATTTCTTGTTTCTTTTCCCAAATATCTGCGGGAGAGAGCAGATGTCGGAATTCATATTCAGAGAATGGTAGTTACCAGTCTCGGCCCATGCGCTGTGTATTGCAGTTGGGGTGTTTCATCATTGTGCTCCTGACAAATATTTGGACATTTTCGTGAAGTTGGCCAAGACCACTACTTTTCAGTTCATCATTCACAGTTTTCCTATCATTCAGCACTGTATAACTGACACAGCTGAAGAATTGTCATGAAATGAACCAAGACTTACATGTACCTGAAGTTTAAATTACTATGATTGTGTGTTTCACCGACTTGAGACCGGGATACTCATTCTTATTTTAAAGGATCATCAGTGCACCTTACATGACAGTTCTTATCCATGAATGCGAACATTTTCTGTTCAACAGAAGAGCATCACAGAAAGTTGTAGTGAATAGGCTGCAGGCTGAATGACCAGAGAATCATTGCTTAAAGCTGTTATTTTTTTTTTTTGTCGTCACAGTTTTGACAACCACAAAGTTTCAGAAATTGATTCTGTTTCCTTCTTCAGGTGAGAAACGTTACTCTCAAAGCATGGATTAGCTCTACCAAGGGATCCAGCAGAGCTGATTCCTTTATCTGAATACACAAGCATAAGAAATTTCTGAAATGTAGTTGTTT
>NW_019737417.1:0-558 GCF_002891405.2 Cryptotermes secundus
ACACCAAGTAAAGTACAAGTAATTACAGCGCCATCGCTAATCTGCTCAATTTATAAATTGCCATAGAACCCGCCAAGCCATTTTCCAGCCTGCTGTGTCTTCATTAGCCGTCCCCTGGGAACGGCTTCTAACAGTTGAAATTCTTCAGTTTCACGCCCTCAGGTCCTGTCTTTACAGCCTCCCGTACAGAACTCAACTCATTGAGCTGAGTCGGCCAGTCTGTGTTGGAATAAAGCACCCATCTGGAGCTCACGGCCAGATTTCTATTAGTGTCAGACAGTTGTGGGTTTGTTGGTGTGGGGCGCTCTCTCTGACGATAGGACGGGTCTGTCGTTTACAATTGCTGCTGTTGCTCGCCAGCGCAGTCATTCTTGGGTCCAAGTGCCTTGGAACACGTGACAATATTTACCCCTGTTAGAACATCAATTTGCACACGATTGTTGATTTTTTTTAATAATGATGCTTTGAATGCAAAGATCCTTGGTAATTACAATGAGACATTTTACCAGATGATTCTGACGGATAATCTTAACGTAACACTATCTGACAGGATTTGGT
>NW_019737417.1:1686-2952 GCF_002891405.2 Cryptotermes secundus
TATATATTGTCACGTGATGGCCGTGTGTGACACGACAAATAACTTCACGCCGGTCTTGGATCTAGAGAATTTATTTGACACACTCGTATCCGCACTTACACCTTTCATAATTTCCTTGTCCCAATTACTTCTTCTGCTATAGTCACTGCCAGCCTTCAACTGCTTTGATTCCATTCACTCGATGCAACTCAACAACTCGTAACTGCTAGACTTCAACACAATCTGAATACTCGCAACTCAATACTCCGCACTGGCGGAATCCAAGTCCAAGTCCAGGTCACATTGCTTCTGACGGTCAGTCAGTCAGTAAGTCTTGGTGTCGCGCCCAATCTGGGGCTCATGACCAGATATTTATTACTGTTTGGCATTTACGGTCTTGTTTTTGTAGGGCGCCCTCTCTGACCAGAGGACGGGTCTGCCTTTTGTATATGCTGCTGGCCCTTGCCAGTGCAGTCTTTCTCGGGTCTGAGTCCCTTGGGACTCGAGACCATATTTTATTTTCTCAGATTTGAGACTTCCCTTTTCGTCGCCTCTTACGACTCGCAGGGTCACTGTGGAGGTGACTAATAGCGGAAAAGTGTTCGCTGCTCCTTAAATAGGCTTGGAATGGACCACAGATAAAACATATTGCTGCTCGGTAACAGATATCAGGTATTGTTATCAGGTGTGTCTACCCACGCATTGCCTAGCAATAGACGCCCTACTGTTGCGTGACGTCACAGCCTTGCGGAGAGGGGTGTTTACCGAGCGTTGCGTAATGACTGGATGAGTGGGGTATGTGACGTCACTCGCACTTCCTGTTGCGCAATCCACGCGGTCAAAGAGTTGTCGCCTAGCAACGCGCCGATACAATCCGCAACTCTCACGTTGCGCGCGTGTCCCGAGGCCTCCCTGGCGCAACAGTTCCTGCATAGCGCCAATACGTCTCATTATTTATATATACACGTATCTAATATTTAGTGTAAAACTGTTATAATTATAAACATAAAGATAAATTAAAAATAAAATATTGAATAATAACAATAATAATAATAATAATTGAATAATAATAAAAACATTGAAAGTACAAGTAGGATAATAATTAATTTATGTTGTATTTAAAACTCAGGTTAGATGCTGTGCTGGGTCACCCGCAGTGTTCAATTGGCGTGTGTTGGTATGCTGAAACGGGGGGTGGGGGGGTTGTGTCGACTGTCGTAAGGGATCGAACAACAGGTGACTCTCCCTTCTCTTGAGGATGGAAACAGCTTCAGTTTCCGAAACGTA
>NW_019737417.1:3808-27621 GCF_002891405.2 Cryptotermes secundus
CCAGCCCGTAGCCAGTCTCTATACTGACTGCGCTATCCCGGCTCCTCACGTCCAGCCCGTAGCCAGTCGCGATACCGACTGAGCTCTCCTGGCTTCCTTACAGTTACTGCTGTAAAAGTAAAAAGTAAAGGTATCCCTGTAACAGTCCGTGAAGGCCCATAGGGTTGTGAGACTTCGAGGCTCCCACATTTTCTAGACAATCGGCTCACAAATGGAGGTGAGGTTGTCAGCCTTACGCTCCAGCCGCCCGTTACCTCCAGAAGATTCCTGGTACTCATTTCTATTAGAGGCTGAGTCGATCCTAGGACCATATTTCCGCTGGAAGGATAAGGTCAATTGAAAGAAATCCAACGACCTCATCGTAATTCGAACCAGAGACCTTCCGGCGTGTCTCAACCAACTGCGCTACCACGTGCCGCATATATATATATATTATTTGTATAGATATATATTGTGACGCGTTACCTTACGTCTATCACCGCGACAAGCGCTACAATCGGAACGGACACTTCCACGACAACGAATACGTGGAAACTGTGGAGTTCCCGCAGCGAAAAATCGTAGCAACGAATTGTCGTTGAGTAACAACGGGTGAGACGAAACACGCTACCGGTGTAATCTAAAAGCAACGTTCCCGTAACAACGGACTGTCTGAACAGCTGTAACGGAACAGCGAGAAATGGTGTCCGGTATCCGGTCCGCATAACGTCTATATAAGCAGAGCTTACGACACGTACAGAGCATTGGAATACTGAGAATTAGGAGACAATCTTGGGACAGCCGCCGCCAGAGGCAGCTGAGATCCAACCACGGCCAAGGATAGTTGAGACGTCGCATTGGAGTATTGGGCCAGAAGTCAAGTGATACTGCAAGCGATAATAATTGTAAGGTGTGTAAGAGCGAGTGTCCAATAAAGATTCGCTAAATCCGAGACCCACTTGAAGTTATTTGTCGCGTGACATACCCAACACGTGACAATATATACCTAGTCTCCGCACCGCCTAAGCTATCCTGACTACCACTCAAATTGAATAGGTTGGTGAGGTCGGGAAGCAGTGACCCAAACCCCTGCCAAAGAGCTGCTCCCCTCAGGCGCAACAACACATTAATAACGGCCCAGAGACCAGTTCCGATCGGTGGCTTATCTTTCCGGATCAGGGGCAGTAGGTTTGACTCCACCCGGGAGATTCAAGATTAGAATATCGTCTCAATACAAACTGACGTCCTGAAGGGCGTCTCCTCGGTTTCGACGGTCTTACGTGAATTCTAATATCTTGAAACACGTCAGAGCTAATCCTAACGAAGTCTTTCCTAATTCGCCGTCATAAAATTTAAGTGAAGTAGTCTTAACAAATCATGTAACACTTCTCTTTGTCTGTGTTAATTATAAGAATTGTTCTGAAAATATTCTGTTTCAAAGAAAGTCTGTATTGTCAATGTTATAAGTTCATTGGGAACTCCTTTAAGTAATGAAGCTATGAAAAACGATCGTGAATAGTTCATAATTGTTAGTGCCAACTTTTTCATATTGAGAGTGTCCCGTAGTCAGCGCAACGGATCTCCACGGCCGTTATTCTCGGTTTTCTAGACCGGAGCCGCTGTTCCTTGAAATAACTACTCACTTATCCTCATGAGACTGAGTGGACCCCGTTCGAGACCAAATATTTCTCAGAAAAGCAGGTAGTGCCTGAAATCGAACTCGATACCCGTTAAAACATATGGGAATATGCGATTTCGCGCTGTCTGGCAGACGGTGTAGAAACATGCTACGTTTGTGAAGCCCAAGACAACTCAGCTTTTGCGTATGTATTTATACGCTCTATCTCGTGTCTCTCTTACGATCAACCTGTTAAACAGAACATAAGCCCTTATCAACCGAGTAAACAGAGAATCAGAGGGGCAGTTAATTTGGGGCGCATTATAAAGAAGGCTATGCATTTATTAAAGTGAATAAAATCTTTAGAAAATTCAGAATGACAGCAGTGCAGTTGTAGAACCGGATATGTAAGGTAGGTATGATCTGCTTTGCAAAGCCTGTACCGAAAGACGACTTGTATATAGTGCAGAAGGAAGAATTTTCAATAACAAGCTATATGTACGATACGTACATTTGACGAAAGTCGAAGTCGAAATTTCATAAAGATTGAGAGGAGAATCATGAAATAACAAGAAGAATAAAACTAGCGAATAATGCATATTTCTCGTTACTATCAGTTTTTAGATCAAAGGATATACACCGAGCGATTAAAACAAAATTATATAAAACAATGATAAGACCGGTGCTTTATTATGGATGTGAGGGTTGGACGCTAAACAAGAAAGAGGAATCAGTCATCAGTTCTTTCAAGAGGAAAATCCTAAGACGAATTTATGGACCAATAAAAGAGAATGGGATATGGAGAATAAGATATAATAAAGAGCTATACAAATTATATAAGGAGCCAGAGATCTCAGTGACGATAAAGCCAAAAGATTGCAATGGGCTGGGCATGTACAGAGAATGGATTAGGAGCGTATCCCAAAGAAAAAATTATACAGTACAACAGGCGGCAAGAGACGCGCTGGGAAACCAAGAACTAGATGGATTGATGCGGCGGAAGAAGATGCCAAGCAGTTAATGGGCGTAAGGAACTGGAAGAGCAGCACAGGATAGAGAGGAATGGAGAGTTGTTACATAAGGACTATGACCGCAAGGGTTAAGTTGCAACAAGAACAATCTCGGTTGTGAGCCTCAAGGGGTTTGGTGGTAACCGTCAGTCGTGAAGTATCTCTGACTCTCGCTCATTTAGAGGACTACTGGGGTTCAGTCCTTGTGCGCTATTGCTGTTAGAAGCTGGTAGCTCAGGCACGGGGTCAGTTCCAGAACCCAGAGGAAGGTGAACATCCGCCGTTGGAAGCCGCTGCCAAACAACGGCAGTGAAGACTTAACTGTGGTCATTTCTTCGTGTGTAACTACGAACTGTAAATTGTAATCACACGCTTTATTGAAGAGTCCAATTAATCCCGTCATCAATCCAAAACCAATCTATAGTCTCACTCTATAACGTGACAATATGTATCAAGAAACAGAGACATACTGAACCACAGTTACGTAATCTTGTCACGTGTCCTGATGAAGCGAGATGAGAACACCTCTGCAAGACTTTACCGCCACACAAACGAGGCTAAAGGAAATAAGATATGAAAACACGAGAAGAAGGAACGAAGAAAGATGAAGTTATTGCATAATGTCTGGATATAGAGACAACCCCCGGATATCTTTAAATACTGGTCTCAGTATTGCGTGTCACTTTGCACAGCCCTTACAGTTTATATTGTGTGACCCAGCAAACTGTCTCACATGGTAAGGACTTCCATTCTCTCACATGCTCCTTTCTAATCTCTGCCTGAAAATGACTGTTCAGATTGGGGGTTATCCTTATCTCCTGAGACCCACAGGACAAATTCTGGGATACTGGCTAAAATTAGGTCATGAAAGCTTCAAATTACATTCCACCGGTGGAGGGCTTTTGTGAACACGGCAGTGATACTCCTGTTTCCATAAAATGCTGGGAAGTTCTTGAGTAGCTGCACAATTTGCGACTTCTCAAGAAGAGCTCAGCTCCATGAAGTTATTTACTTAGTTATGGTTGGCTGTGCAGTAGCTCAGGCGGTTAGTCGCCGACTTCCCACCTCGGCGGCCTGAGTTTGAGCCCAAGTCAGGTCATGCGGGATTCTTGGTTGATAAACTGACACTGGGCCAGGTTTTCGAGTATTTCTCATGCCACCGAGCCCCATACTCATCATCCGAGTCTGGTACAACAGGCATATTAGAGGCCGACGTACCAAGTGGACTCACCCTACTCTAAAAAAGTACTAAAAATTTGTTAAGTTTGATCATCTTATACATCGTATTTCAAACTCGCTTATTATATCAATCTTCCGCAATGGGAGTCGTTCTTTCTCTTCGAGAAGCACTCTGCCAGAATACTTCGAACTCCAGCATCTGTTGAAAGCGGAAGGAAAACCGTAGGCCACAAGGCTGCCTGTGCTTTCTTCTTCTTAGGCGACTTGATTCACAGCTCTGTACGTATAATATAATTACCCGTGTTCTAGCCATGTTACAGAAAAAGAAAATGTACTCTAATACTGAAAAGAAACCGGGAAGGTTTTACACTCTACACGCAACGACCCACATGACTGGTCAAAGGAAATTCTACACGCATTTAATGAAACATTCAAGAAACCTTGAAATACATCATACCGCTTTTACATCTACAATAAATTACAGCCGTTCTCTACGGATTCCAAACTTTATCTCTGACATTAAGGGAGTGACATAGACGTAGATTTCTTTTGAGAACAGGCTGCTTAGAAGATAATAATTCGAATGATCAAGTCAAACAAGTTTCGATGGGTAGGGAATATAGCACGAATGCGGAAGAAGAGCAATGCATATAGGATATTGGTGAGAAAGCCATAAGGAATGAGGCAACTTGGCATTCCCAAACGTAGGTGAGTTGATAATATTAAAATGGATCTAAGTGATATAAATGCGATTAAATTATCTCAATCAAACTGTCTCAGTGTAGGGTTCTCGTGAAAACGGCAATGAATATTCGGGTTCCATATAATTTTGCGAATTCTTAAGTAGTTTCTCGAGAAGAACAGAGCTCCAAGAGTGAGTTACAAAATGGAGAATTAATAAGATCATGAGTTACAAAATGGAGAATTAATAAGATCATGCGTACATTTGAGTTGTAACAGTGACAATAATTTATGGCAAAATAATTATAACATATCATTAGAGACATGGAAATTAAATAATTACAAGATAATATTCGCAACTGAGTTGTTATACTATTTCTGATATATTTTAACTCCCTCCCTGCCAAATTGATCACGTGAGAAATACCACACCTCCTGTAGCCAACTTCAGAACTGCGATACGGAAGGGGGTCGTAAGCCATAAAAGAAATAAATTCACTAATATATAATTTATTGTGTACGTACAAGAAAATGTGTTACAGAATTAACTACATGAGATTGATTTAAATAAAGGGTATCACATTTGGAAAAAATATGTCTATGAACAAGGAAGAATACATAGAAATGAATAATGCCTACTTATATATATATATATACTAAGCTGAAATAACTTATTAAATTGTCTGCCCATACATAACGACCTTGAAGTGCTCAAGAAAGTGCCGACGTCGCCTACAACTGATGCCAACTAAACACACAGAAGCGGCTATTGGGTGGACTGAGTAATGCCAACAATAGCTCAAAGTGATAGCTGGGTCCCCTGCAAGAAATCCAGAATCGGGGTCAGCCATATATGATGAATTTCGTTCAGAAAATCCACAGAGGAATTTTGCGAATCTCGCTGCGGTGAACATCAACATTCCTGGCGTCTCATTTGTGTGAGTGTGTCGTGCTGTGCCCACCGGCCAGGTTACAGGTTGTCATTAACTAGAATGCCACTAGGTAATGGATGAGTAAAGTGGTTCCCGCGGGAACCTCTAACACAGCTCCTTACCTAGAAAGGTCCTTCTTCTATGACAATTTACTCCGGCTTGTATACATCATATTAAATATCACCCCTCTTAGCGGCTCCTTGGTAAGGCGATTGTCGGTCCACCATTCCGTCCGAATGTGTATGGAAATACCTGCTGTGCAACTTGCTCAAACTCACGTATTTCATCACTTCCTTTTCAAGACGACGCTCGGGTTAAAGCCTCGGTCACACTCGGTTCTCGCCGTACTCCGAAGAGGAAAAAGAAGTCTGTGACCACGGGCTCTAGCCACTGTCATCGCCTCCTGCTTCATGACGGTTTACTCCAACCAACACACGGAGAAATAATTCGCAAGCTATCACAGGACATCTATTCCCTTTCTGATCCAGGGGGAACGGTGACGCCACGCCGCTGTCAATCCCCTCTAGTAGAGACCCGTTATTGTACTAACATGTTTGTTAGTTCGTTAGTTAGACGAAAGTCGAAAGCGGCTCGGAAGTCAAAAGTGGCCGAAAATCTTCTCGAAATCCTTGTCGTGTGGAGATTCTTGTGCCTTTGCGTGACCTTGTACAGGTCATGCTGACACCCAGTTTTCTCTCTCCCTCGCAGGCAGTTCCGTCAGTACATCCTTCATTTTGCTCCGAGGAAGGACAGTCAGAATTATATTGGACTTTCCTTCGGCAGAAAACTTATGGTCCTCTATTCCGCCATCGCTTATATCGAACTTTCATAAGTGGGCTACAGGTAGGCAATATGCTTCAGTTCTGGGCGCTGTGCAGAATCCTTTTCTACGTCATGGTCACTCAGATGGCCTACTTTCGAACCCCGAATGTGTACGCTGGTGCCCTTTGTCCTCTCATGATAGGACACTTCTCTGGGTAATAGGTACCAGGTCCAGGTGTTTGTACTCGAACTGCCTTCACACTTCTTCCTTTCGTAGTAGGAGCACGAAGGTTGGGCTTCTCGAATCCTGTCTGACCTGGTTTGACGTAACATGGATCCGGCATTTTTCTCCCATTTTCTTGGATCGGCTTTCCAAATGAAAATGCTGGATATCTTTTCCTGGTTATGTCGTGATTCTCATAACCAAAAACAGGACGGAGTGTGTAACTACCCGGACCTGGCAAAATTTTCCGTGTTTCTTTCTTCATCTTGCATACGAGTAAGTTCGAACTTTGCGAATCTGCTCTCCAGTCACACCTCTAGCACTTCTTTATTGGAAGATCGATATTCGTAACTAAGATTTGTTACAGCAAATTTCACACTTATGCACAGACCACAATCCAACGCTTCTCAATTTCTGTGTTATAACTGCTCGTTGTATTTTATAGTCTTCTAACGAATTATAACTGTCTCTTAACTTTTGTCTTTTTAATACATCCTTGCAAGTACATACTCTTGTGAATTTAATTTCCAATAAAATGGACCTTCAAGCTACAATTGTCGTCCAGTTGTCTTGGTAGTGTCATTGTCACATTATACACATCCACCGGTAGATTGGTGACTTGCCCTCTAATACCCCTCCCATGTGATATCTCAATCTTCTGGTTTACATAAACGGAAATCTTTGGGGCCACAAGCCCTTCGCTTGTACAGTACAATGGTGGCAAATTCGTTGGATTGTGAGGGTACGTAAAACTGTTATTGCTAGATAGAAGAGGTACTTCTATTTAATTCTGATGTACACGCTATTTATATTATCAACTGAGCAACATCCATGTCTGGAAAATATGGAGCTATTACAATTATGTGTTTCTTTTTAACCCTTTTTTAATTATTCGTATACCATATTCTATAACATAATAACAGGCATAACCAAATGTATTACCATTAAACTTCTTTTGAAAGTATTCATTGGTATGTTTATAATTGTATTAATTGGAGTTGGTGTAGGGTCAGTTTACGTAGATACTTGTGGTGTTTTGTTGTCCTGATTTTTTGCTGAGATTTTTTTCTCTAATTACTCATGTATTCAAACAGGTAAGTATTTATGTGTTTCTCTATAGTCACGCTGTCATTCGACGTGTAACTTTGTTCAGTTGGGTACGTTATTACAATTATCGTTCTCTAACTGGTTCCTACTCTTGTAATCTGTAATATATCTAGCACGACTATTGCCAGCAGACATCTTATTAGTTCGTGACGTCATACACTTGTATGCTGGCAGCTTGCCTATATTATTGCGTCATCCACTAAAGAGAGGAATGGAATTAGCTGAATTGGTGCAAGTAAATGGTCGTAACTCCTAAACAATAAGCGGTGGGCCAAAACGGATTATATTTTTTAGAAACTCGCACTTATGAACGTTTTTCGCTCGCAGTATGTGCTCATCTCTTACGGTTTAGCCGTGGCAGGGGGTTGAAAATTATAAATATTATCACATGTTTTGTGAATTGTTTTGTTATGCCTGAAGGGGGGTTAAAGAAAATACTGTAGTGTCGCCCGCGTGGCAGGCGAGCATTCTACCACTCTACCACCTATGCCACCAATTGTAATGCCGAGGCGACAGGGGAGGGGCTTCGATATCGCATCACTGTCACCAATTGTACTGCCGTGATGGGGGTGGTTAAACAAATGGTACTAAATTACTCCGTCGCCATCCTTTCGTTGGCTGATCCCTCCTTCACTGACACCACTTTGTAATGGCGTAGAGCGGGCGTGTAGGTTCTGACCTGCCTCTACCCACTAACTGTCACACCCCTAAAGACTGGGGTGTCATTAAGCTGCTCTAACTAGGGTTCTCCTCACTCTTAACTGTTCGTTGCATCCGGCTGCCGTTGGCTGTCTAGTGTCAGTTCTACCTTCACCTGGACTAGGATATATCCGGATCGGTCGGGGACGGGTTCGGTTCGTGGAGGTAAATCACAACTCCGGGTACATCCTATCCTAATTACACCGGTCTATTTACACTAGTATTTATAATATAGAAATGCCGACGTTCTGTCGGGACTACCTAGTGTCTTTACTTTACCAAGCTATCACTTCATTATGATCTCTCTTTCTAGGGTGTATGACTCGAGTATGTCTCTCTTTTATTCTCCTAATTCGGCTCGTGAAGTTATACGAGTATTAATCGTTCGACGTGAACCTTTTCCTCTCTCAATTCCCTACCACTCATTTCACAGTTCTACCCTATCTTATCATAATGCTTCACCCTTAAAATATTCTGCTCCTAGAACTTGAAATACTAAAAAGCCCAAGTATTTTTATCACAAAATCAATGGTTACAACAATGAACAACAAATATGCATGCTCCGCATACTACCAGAAAATCGTAACACAATTTAACGACAGCCATATTTACCGCACTTGCACCCCAGCAATCACTCGTTACACTATTTCTCCTATCCTGCCCTAAGGCTCGCAGGGCACACTGGAGATTACACTTCAATAATTTCACAAACAACAATAAATTTAAGTAACATTGCTAGTATGAGCAAATTGACTTATTTGAGATAGAGACGCAGGCGAACACCGCCATTGTAGCACCCATGCCAAACAGAGCCTTAGGCTACTTGACTAGTATTACGATTTCGATCGATCCCCTAAAAGTCTTTTTTCCCACCTTTATACCCCAAAACAGCTGGCGCAGCAGCTGACAAAAGAAGGAAGTTACCTCCTCCCTTTACCCTAAATTTAAGAGTGGTGGCTCCCTATCGGTTCAAACTTCTATTCTCACTAACGAATCCGCGGCTTCTCCTCCCATGTGCATTTAGCAATTTCACTTTTCTCCAGTGGCCTACAAATGCAAACTTGCAGTGGTGCGATTACGCATCTCTGCCGATTAAAACATTCTTGACCGAGTTCCACAGTCTATGTGTTGCCATCCCTGCTCTAATCGTTGTGAAACTCCTTTGCAACTGTCGTAACATTTCGGGCCATGCCTCAAATTTCCTTTCTCGAAATTTGCGGCATAATATGTTTAAAAAATGTACAATTTTATTTTCTGAATAGAATGAAATGAATATCATTTTTGGATAGATCAGTTTTTATTATTTAATTCACATATAACTTTTAATTTAAGATACGCCATAGGACTTCAGTTATCAGTGGTTATGTAAGAGGTTTTTTTTTGTTTAGTGGGGGGTGGAGTCCAACTGGGTCCACTCGGCACGGCGGCCACTGATTGACCTATTGTAGCCTGTCCCAGGTGATTATAATGATGAAGAATTCGGTGGAATGAAGATTGGCAGGGAAGACCGAAGTACTCGGAGAAAACCCGCCCCAGCGCCACTCTGTCCACCATAAATCCCACTTGATCAGACCCGGGAGCAAACCCGGGCCGGCTCGGTGGGAATCCAGCGAATAACCGCTTGAGCTATGGCGCGGTCTTGTAAGAGGTTGCACAAGTTTTACGGTCTGCGGAATTCCTCGGAAATTGTGGTTGCATTGCAGTTGACAGTTTCCGTGGTGTGCCCTCGCCCCAAGAGCTGGAATCGCAAAAAGATTTAATATTATTGGGGAATGTTATTTTTTGTAGTGAACTATCGAAGTTCAAGTTGGACAATTAAGGCCTGTTTAAGGGAGGAGCTCCTCTTGGATATTTGGGCTCAAAGAAGCTCGCTACTCCGGAGACCTCATTCACCAAATTAGTCGTCTTCCAAATTCTGTGTCATTTCGTCACAGATTAACTAGTCATTAGAGTTATATCAGGCGATAAAATAAAAGTAACAGAAGTCATCGGAAATTCGAGTACTACAAGAATAAATGTAGTGCTAAAAAGGGATACACTAAACACAGTGTTTAGTTATCAATTCAGCCAGTGTTAAGAAGTAACACATTTGGTATTAAACCCAATAAATGATAAATAAAATCCTGTGTGAAACTAAACTGGTGTTCGCGCAAATTTAAGGTCAGTGTCTTTCCGTCCTCAAAGTTTAAAGTTATATTACGACCGACGGTCAATCGGTCAGTTTTTCTTGGGGCTTTATTACAGTTCAGGTTATGAAGTTGGGCGCTCGATCATTTCTATGTATAATCTCCATTTAACTTTCATCTCAAATATTACACTGAGATTTTTTAGCTAATTAAAAATGGAACGTTTCATCCACTCAATGTAAGATGGGACTCAGGCGGTCGACGACTGCGGAAAAAGTAAATCCCCTATGTCTTATCTGAATTTATTTTAATATTCCAGCGCTCACATCAGGTCGCCATTGAGCTGAAACCACGCTGGAATTTTCGGAAAAAAAAAGCTCTTGCCAAATCCAAGTCATATTGCGACTGACAGTCAGTCAGTCAGTAAGTCTAGGCGTCGAGCTCCGTCTGGGGCTCATGACCAGATATTTATTACTGTTGAACGTTACGGTCTTATTTCTGTGGGGCGCCCTCTCTAGCGAGAGGACGGGTCTGTCCTTTTATATGCTGCTGGCCCTTGCCAGCGCGGGTTTTCTCGGGTCCAAGTCCCTTGGGACTCGCTACCATATTTTACTGTCTCAGTTTTGAGACTTCCCTTTTCGTCGCCTCCTACGACGTGATATTTCTCGTTATATATATACTCGGCACGGACAGCACAGAAAACACTGCTTCCAACAGCTCTTCTACTCGTATTATTGCATGCGTGACTGCTATGTCTATCACGTGACATTTATATCCCCCTCGCAAGGCAAAGGGACATGTTTACAGAGGCGTTCCCTAGCAACAATTTTGTGCTGGTTTCACAATTTCTGGCATTCGGCAGATATATCACAATTAACATGCCAAGTTTCAATAACATTTGTTGGGCTTTTCAGGTATCAATAGGGTTATTACTTCGACAATTTGAGAGGTGCTGCTGATACTGTTGGTACTGTTGTACCCTGATAGGGGGCATTGACTGTACTCACCCCCTATCGGACGTCCGTGGATATCACTTAACCTATGCTGTGGAAAACATGCTTCACTAGGAGGGTCACAAAAACTCGAGTTCTCCAAACAACAACAAAAATGGAATATATATAATCAAATTAAAACACTTATACACCTCTAAATTCAAAAAACACATTAACCCACCAAAATAATTTAAACCAGAAGTTCTAATAAGCCATCAGTGACCCGACCACGGGCAAGTACTCACTCGCGCTAAACATTATGCACATGAAAAACACTGGCGCCATCCCAAGGTTTTCCACAGGCACACTTTGCTTTACTCGTTCGTTTCTGGCAACTGCTAGAAACAGAGTGCCTGAAACGGCCTGTTTTCCCAATTCCAAGATTCAACTTTTTCCCAAGTTGCGAAAGCTGCGCGTGCGAAATCCCTGGGGTCGGCAACTTGCCGGACATGCCATGTCGCGCAAGCGAAACCTGACCGGGTCTTTCCACTGATGAGTAAACAGTCTTTTCTAAAGACAATTCAATCGACTGCCAAGGAATGCGAAGAGTCAGCCGCAGCTCTGTCTCCACGCCTTCCGGCCAGCCGTCTAACATTTTAACCTAAGCACACAATCTTACAAAAATTATACTTAATAACTAATGAAATGGGCTCAACATTACTACTAATGAGAGGGATTTCTTAAGTAAGTTGTTGAGACTGTCTCAGATGGCATGATATATGATCAGTTCAGGCATTCGAGTAATAGAATGGTACACTCTGTGGCCGCGACTTAGCTCAAGCGGTTAGTCGCTGGATTCCCACCGCGGCGGGCCGGGTTCGATCCCGGGTCTGGTTAAGTGGGATTTGTGGTGGACAATGTGGCGCTGTGCAGGTTTTCTCCGAGTACTTCGGTTTCCCCTGCCAATCTTCATTCCACCAATTGCTCCAAAATCACCCCTTACCTGTCATCTGGGGCTGGTGCAATAGGCCAGAAGTGGCCGCAGTACAAGGGACTTAGTCCCACTATTGAGCCCTGATAGGCGTCAGTGACTGTACTCACGCCTTAACGGATGTCCGTGGATATCTCTTAACCTATGCGGCGGAAAACGTGCTTGCACTAGGGAGATGCACAAAAACTCGAGTACTCAAAACACAAGAATAAAGTAATATACAGAGTGTCCCAGGAGGAATGTGCCAAATTTCGGGAGGGTGTTCCTTGTGTTAAAGTATGCCGATATAACCCAAAACACCTATGTCCAAAGTTCAACGGTTACGGAGATAATGGCCCGAGAAAAGTGTGGTCTTCTGGCGGGTCCACGCACTATACCTGTCAGCTGGCATGTCTTATCTGTTTGTCCTTGAGTATCGTGATTCACCCTAGCCGTAAGCTTATGCGCTACTATACAGAGTACGTTGCATCGGGGTCGTGAATGCTTGGTAAATTAGTTGTGTGATGAGTTGCTGAAATGCCTTTTGTGTTTTCACACGTGGAATATTGTGATATACATTTTCTGTGTGGATTTTGCGGTGGCAATGCACGTGCTGCTCTTGAAGAGTACCAAAGGCGTTTTCCCGATCGAAGGATTCCATCTCGAAGTGTATTTACGCGAATTCACCAGACATTGCGTGATACTGGTTCTCTTCCGAGTGTTTCTGTGCACTCTGAAAGGGAGGATGTACGAATGATAAACACATGAGAGAACGTTCTTGAGATGGTTCGGAGAAGTCCGCGTCTTTCCACTCGTAGAATGGCCTGTCGCATCGGCGATCACGTATGCAGGTGTGGCGAACTTTACATCAAGAAGTGTTGTATCCTTACCATGATCAAAGGGTACAACATCTGGAACCAGGCGACCATGCACAGCGTATGGATTTGTGCCACTGGATAAAAGCTCATCCCGAACTGTTAAGTGTCATTTTATTCAATGATGAGACGTCTTTTGCCCTGGACGGTGTGAATAATTTACGAAATGTGCATACGTGGTCCCATAATAATCCACATGAGATAATGGAAACAAAATTCCAAAAGAGATTTCCCGTGAATGTACGTTTAATACAGTTATGTGGTCGGCTTATAGCGCAGTCAGCCATGTTACGTCAGCGCTTGCCAGCCATGTGTCATGTATAGTGTTTGGAAACCTAAGAACAATTATGACATGGCGGGCGAGTATTTTGTACTTCAATTTTATGGCTTCATGCCATTCACAAGTTAGTCTGATGTTACGTACATTATTAACATTACAGAAACCACATATTCCTGCCAGTTTTACTATGTATTTTGTAATCAACAAGTGTGTAACACCGGTCAAAGTTTGACACTTCTCTGGCCATTATCTCCGTAACCCTTCAACTTCTGGGTTATATCGGCATACTTTAACATAAGAAACACCCTCCCGAAGTTTGGCACATTCCTCCTGGGACACCCTGTATATATTGAAATAAAACACTATTCAAACAAACAACCTATCCATAATAACACCTTGTATTCTTTCTCAAACACCACTGAACCAGAATCTCTAACAATCTAACAATCAATCAGTGACCCGACCACTCGCGCTGAACATCATGAAAATGAAGAACACTGGCGCCATCCCGACTCCTTCCCACAGGCACACTTTGCTCTAGTCCGTCCGTTCCTAGCAACTGCTAGAAACAGAATGCCTCAAACGGCTCTTTTTCCCAATTCCCAAATTCAACTTTTTCGCAAGTCACGAAAGGCTGCTTGCGCAAAATCCCTAAGGTCGGCAACTTGTTGGGACACTTCCTGTCGCGCGAAGCGAAACCTCACCGGGTCTTTCCACTGACGCGTAAACAGACTTTTCTAAAGATAATTCGATCGCCTGCCAAGGAATGGGAAGAGTCAGCCGGGCTCTGTCTCCTCGCCTTCCGGCCAGCCGTCTCGCGTTTAACCTAAGTATCTTACAAAAATTGTACTTAATATCTAATAAAATTGGCACAAAACCAACTCAATAGCGATAAAAAAGGGTACAAACTCAACCATTTGAGGGCCATAGCGCTGGTACTGATGATGGGAGGGATATATGATGTACGCCATTGAGATGGCCTCGGGTGGCATGATACACGTGTATAGATGCTAAATTTCATGAAAATTGGTACAGGTACTGAAGAAATATTAAGGTTAAGTCTCAGAAATCTCTGTGGCCGGAATGTTGGTATTACTAACGGGACGGATTTACAAGCTGTGATATTTCATGGTAATCTTACCAAGTTTCATGAAGATTGGTACAAGAATTCGAACAATAATAAGATTCTGATTCAGTAATTTCAAAAGTTGTAGTGTTGGTGTAACTGGTGGAAGCGATGTGTGGAGTACTTAGGCTTGAGCCGATTGTTACCAACTCAAGATAAAGTATTCAGTTTTGTCTGTTATTTTACGATGCCCAGAGTAGATAAATACTGTGGCATATAGACCCGTTTCTAAGCAACGACCACGTAATAAGCAACTTCACAATCCCCAATTCTAGGTAAGGGATCCGCAGATACGAACGCAACACTTGCACTGCAAAAGAGGAAGGGTGTTTTCTGCGCGGTCCGTACCGAGTTGTTATAAGCAGCGCCAGTTAACTGTTGTAAGATAGACCTGAACTGCTTTGCGAAGCATAGACTAGCAGAGGACTTGTATATTTTGCAAAACGAAGGAAGTCAGTACCTATCATGTGGATGTGATACGTATATTTCATAAAAGCGAAGCCTATTCATAAGAAACAAACACATCCTCTCGTCAGGGAGGACGTTTCATAAGGATTAAGGCCCCAATGGTTCAGTTCAAAAATATCTCTGGTTGTGATCATCAAGGGGCTTGGCTCCAAGACGAACTGATTGGCGACAAACCGACAGTTGTAAAGCAACTCTGACCCTGACCCTGAGAGTCAATTAGTCGAGAGTTGCTCTAACTAAGGCCGAAGATATTTCGGGAACACAGAGAAAGTGGAACATCCGACGTTAAAACCACTACCAAGCAACGGCTAGTGAAGACTGTAACAGACTGAGGACATAGTGTGTCCTATAGCGATGTGTGAAGTGTGTAGAACAGTGAGAGCGTAATTCCATTTTGTAGTTACGAGTTGTAAGAGTCCAATAAATCCGACCACCAATCAGAACCCCGTCTATAGTCACCAATTCACGTGATAATACATAGCGTTAAATGGTTGAGTGACAGGTCACAAACGTTATAATTACCATAGTAATAAATCCAACAGTGTATTCGGTTTGAAACTAATATGTTGTAGAATGTAGACCCTTTGCTAAGCAACGACCTCAAAATAAGCAACTACGTATATAAACAGACGTTGCTAGGTGATGATTCTGTAAACAACAGCCGCTGCTATGTTGTGGTCGCAACATACACGCACAGAAAAATAGGAGGCCTCTTGGAAGCAAATTTGCTGTGTGGTCCGTGCCGAAACTACTTGACAAGGAGCAGCTGCGATTGCCAGAATCTCGCGACAGCAGTGAAAAGCGCTGGAGGTTGGTATGAGATGGCCGCCGCCTGGGCGTTAGTCAGTTTGAGCAATGAGTTGGTCGTGAGACAGTCGCCGGCCAGTAATGACGTGAACACAGAAGCTAAAAGAAGCTACGGTGTTAGAAGCCTTTACCAGGCGACAACCGGTGAAGATACAGCAGACTGAGTAGACCTAGTGCGTGCTCTAGTGAACTGCATAGTGTGCGAATTAGCAATAGCGTTATAGTTTCTTGTAGTTGCGTTCTGTAAGTGTTCAGTAAATCCAATCGGCAATCTAAACCCCGTCTATAGTCACCCAATCGCGTGACAATATAAGATGAGGCTGAACTCTAATTTCCCATAAAGTAATCAACGAATTACTTCGTACCAGAATCTGCAAGTGCACTATCGCTAACACAGAAATCCACTCTTGGATCCGGACCTTAAACCAGTCTAATCAATATGACGACACCAAAATCCATTTCATTAAGATTCATTATGATATTATACACATAATTTCATCTATGTCTTCTGTTCATTTTCGAAGAAGTGTCTCCATCAAAGTAACGTATGCATTTGTTGTTACTCCAACTCCTGACACAACTGCAGCCCGTCACGATCTGCTTCATTCAAACTATACAATAATAATTATTAATACGCATATTTAAAATAAAATGGATCGGTGAGGATTTTCTAGGTCAAGCACGACCTGCCTATAGGTTTGTACGTATTGTTAGGTATAATGGGTTTAAGTGACTGATAATAATGGGTTCTGGATCTAACGATTGCGTTTATTGGCACTTCTTTGCAATTACAATCAATTTTCAGAGCTCACAGTCAATGACTCTCCGAGACTCGCTCCATTCCTTACCGGACTACGCATAACTCCCCTTCCACTGTGACTAATGACGAACGAAGACTCACTGCTCATTGAATCATTAGAATCCTTAACTAGCTCAGAGTTCTGGCGTGTCCTCATTTTATAACTTCTAGACGACAAGAATACAGAGCAGCACCTCGAATATTTCCTGCTTCTTTTCTGTTTTCCTCGTTGCCATGAAACGTGCTTATCCAACTGTTGCTCAGCAATGGGTTGTTCCAGCTTCTTGTCAAGGAAACTTGTTAGGGAGCCGCTGCCTATTAATGGACTGTTCCGTCTTTCAGGCGTCATGTCACAGTATTTTTGTGCTTTGTACAGCAGACGGGAAGGGACCACATGTTTACACGACAAGTAAAAATTTCCTCCAGACATTTCTCTCCAGCTCTGCCTTCGCGTGCCTTCAGCCTCTCAGTTTCACTACATCCTGCTTAAGTGCCTGCCACTTATGCTCGGCATCGTCACAACTTCCTGGCTAAGAAATTAATGGCTTTCCGTGATTAACGCAATTTTATAGAGGATATTGTGTTAGAAGCTTCGATAATTTAAATATCAAATTAATTAGTTTTCTCCTGCCTTTCTCGCGTGCACACATTCTGAATTAATTAATCTGGAAAATTACATCTTGTAGACAGACGGTAGGACTCCTTGGACGGGAGATCAGCCCGTGGCAAGACCCACACCTACACAGGACAATACAAACACAGAGTAAATGCAGTCACAGATATGTCTCGAGTGGGATTCAAACTCACAACCCAGAGTTAGAGTGGCAAATGTTTTTTACCTTCGGCTGCGCAGCCACTGTGATCGTCAAAGAAGCAATTATATTTTTGAATTCCTTTTCAGCCTTTGTTACGCATTTACGTATTTCTAATAATAGAGTTGTAACAATTTAACTGTAATTTTATATTACATATTAATATAATTCTTCCAAAAGGTGTCCTGCCTTTGCCAATCAACTTTTTCTATTCATAGCTTAACGTGAACTTCTCCCATACACTGAGTTAGGTTCATTCTCACGCACGCATGGAAAGACACAATCACACATAACAGGATGATAAACACGTCCATATCGAGAAGGGCATGTACCGTGAAATACTGGACATGCAAAGGTTCACCTTTGCCTCAAGCGAGCTGCTCCGCGGGGAGCGGCTGGCTATCAGTCTGTCTGTCAGTCACTGCGTACATATGAAACAGAACGAGATCCACTGAAACGAAAACTCATGTTGAATTGTTCCAGTTCTGGTTAAACGTGGACACTGAACACTTTACAAGAAGATCTACAAAGGCTTCTGTGTTGATCTCAAGTTTACATCGAGCGTAATTCCGTAAGTATTTATTTGAACTTCAAATGTTTCAACAAACGCTGTTTAGATAAATAACATGCACGGTTTGGGTCCAATAAACTTTCCGCGAGCCTTGCGGCTTTCGAGGCAATTAAACGAAAGTGAGCAAACAGGACATAACTCTTATGCCCATTTCATTTGTTGTTCTAAATGCAAGTGGTTCCCTTTCGGCGTGCAGAATGAGGCAGATCGTCCTAACTTGCGCCATAAACGGCGTTCTATCAGCCGTATTGTACAACGGGCTCCTTAAAGAATGCAGTAAGGAACAGCTGCTTTGAATCTGTAGGTTTTTCATCGTTACAGCATCTTGACTATGAACATTATATTTCCGGCTGCTACCAATTCGACAAAGAAAATGGAGAGACACCAAGAAACTTCTAGCTACATTTATGAAAAGGAAAGACGCTTTTGTATCCTGTTTCTAACGAAACACCATCTTCAAAGTAGCAAGCAGCGCCGTTTGTTTCTGCATACAGAATTAGCACCAACTTCGTTACACGAGCGCAAGAAACTTCTCCCTGTATTTCGGAACAAGAGGCTTAAGTACGACAATTAACTTCCTCTTCGCTCTGTTTTCAGCGGAACAAGCCACTTTCTACTGCTCTAGACTGGTTACATAAATACGAGGAAATTAATACCGTTTCCTAACAATGGACTTACACAAAACTCATAATTTAAGGCCATGGTAGAGATAGGAGAGTAGTCTAAGGCCTACGGGCTCGCTGTCTGATAGGTCTAAATTCGATTACTGGCAGATCAAACTGCTGAGAGGTTGCGTACGTCAAGTATGCAACGCATATAATTCGAGGTTTCTACTGAATTTCCTGATATGAAGAAAGCGGAGTAATTCTGCGGCCATCTCAATATTTTTCGCATAGTCTCCACGAAACTGGGCCATGTATCATATCGTGGGTCGGTATGTGGTGGTTGGATCGCGAGGAAGTGTTGGCAGCGGTCATTAACAAATCGACCGTCCATATCAAAATAGTGTGGTCTTTGGCTACGAGATTATACGCGACGGCAACTTCCTCTCCGGTCGCCAGTCTTACATCAGAGAATGGGCAAAGTCTAAAACAGTCTTCCACAACTGCTAAGTGCCACACTCTCTTTGTTGTCTGTGACGTCAGAACAACGCAGACTGCTTCACAACAGAGCACGTTCTGACACCCTCTAAGGCGCTTTAAGCATCTGTCCAACCAGAAGCCACCTCACGGTACCTGCAAACCAAGGATTATTTTCTTTTATTCCGCCATATGTAGCGCAGTCGGTATAGGTACTACCCATGGGCTCGACGGCCGAGGTGTCGGAGTGCGAAACCCGGCAAGGGCAGGATTTCTCTGCTCTCCACGTCGTCCATACCGGTTTTGTGGCCCACTCAGCTTCCTATCCAACGGGTACCGGCGGCTCTTTCCAGGAGAATAAAGAGGATAGAGCGTGAAGCTACCCACTCACCTCCAACGAATACTGAGTTCACGATTACGTAGATCTATACATCCGTTCCCCATACGTCCCCATGGTGAAGTGCTTAAGTATTTAAGCACAGGGGCAGCTTAACCTCGTTTGAGTCGGTTCAGCTGGCACTTTAATGTGTCACGTTTGCTAGATGACAGAAGACCGGAAGTACTCTTACGCGTAAGCGAGTGCCATTATTATTCGCGAGTTTATTTATTTCTTTCTCTGGGGCTTCAAATCCCAAGGGATCTTACAGCACGAAAACTGCCTCTCTTCTCCATTCGCCTCAGTTCATAATAGGACCCGTCTTTCGTCACGTGTACGCCCCATACACGTGACAATATTTAAATACAGCTGAGCGCAAATGGGAAAATAATCTAAGGAAAAATAGAAAACTACAAAGAATAAAGAAAACGTAGAAAATTTTCTAGACTGTACATCACAACACCCGGTGTTAAAGGGTGTCGCACCGTCTCGCAGCACAAATATGTAGAATGAACTCAAGAATAACACATTTATTAGTATTATCATCATAATCACTAATGGCACCCGAAAGCTTATTGTATATTTTAAAAGGGTCCTCAGCTGCTCCCTATCCTGGGCGAGATAAGTCCACGCACTTGCATCCACTTTTTTGAGTAGCTATTTCCTCAATTCAAACCGAAGTTGTCTCCTTTAGAATGAACACCCTATTAGTGAAGAGTACTATCTTCCTCAATGTAACGTCGTGTAGTCCGTTGAAATTCAACAGATCATTCAGAGGAACATATCTCCTCCGCCTACTTTTACGCTAGTTCCTTTCTACGCTTATTTTTCGACCCTGAAGATGGAGGCGATATATTCCTCCGAAAAGTCGGCTGACTTTCACCGGACTACACGAAGTTATAGCCCAGAATGTAGTGCTCTTCATAATCGTCGCTGTAAAAGTTCAGCCACACAGAGCGCTACGCTATGTTCGCTACGTACGCTACGTACGCTGTGTACACTCCGCGACGCAGCTAACATAGGGAATATAGCGTACGTAGCGTACGGAAGTCTGTCTGACCAGTCACATTGGCAATAAAGGGAGATATTTTTCTGTTCGTATAGCGAACATAGCGTACCTAGCGCTCTGTGTGGCCGAACCTTAACAACCTCAAATCCTACATCCAACACTTGCAGGAATATTAGAATAACAGAAGCGTGCCGAATCAGACGGTGATGTTTCTGTTTATTATAAGTAGGATTGAGGAAGCCTGAATAGCTCAGTTGGTATAACGACTGGCTACGGACTGGACGGTCGACGAGTCAGAGTTCGGGTCCCAGTAAGTTCAAGACTTGTCTCTTCTCCACGTCGTCCAGACCAGCTCTGGGGCCCTCAGCCTTGTTTCTAATGGGTACCGGGAACATCCTCCCCGGGGTAAAGCGGCCGGGGACTGAAGCTGACTACTCACTCCAAATAGTGTCGAGGTGAAGAAAATGTGGATCTTTAAATCCACTCCTCATACGCCTTCATAGCGTAGTGCTTAATTAGCTAAGCACAGGGACAACTTCACTTTCAGGCCATAAAGTTCTCTCGCCCGGAAATGAGGTAGGGATTTGTGGCTTTGAAGTGGGCCATAAGCAGAGGGAAGGGCTCCACACCATCCCTTTGTCCTTAAACGTGCCAAGTCTTCTCAAACTCCGCCGAATCACTTTTCAGATTCTGAAATAGCCAACCCGCAAACATAAGAGCAACGCCACTTTATCCCGAGGAAACATCCAACTTGTCCTGACGAGCGCGATGAGCGGGTTCTCTCAGATCACTAATATAGCTCGAAGTAGAAGTAATCTGATGTTTAGGCAGTAACTGCGTGAGTAGGGGCGGCAAATAATTGGTACAGCTCTGTGTTACTGTATTATCCAAGTGCAGTCCCTGTGCGGTTATTTCGTGACTCACCAACCTCCCACACGTCACGTTCCCGCCTCTTCCTTCCTTCACGCTACCATCCAGGCCCATTTAGACGCACTGGGAACTAATGCTTGCCGACTTGACTCACAAATTCCCTACGCCTAACCCCCATCCGTGATAATGAATGCTTTCCACAAGAAAATCATAATAGGCATCTGAGGAAGGTAATAGCAACAAAGGAGTAATCATACCAGGCTTCTTTACTACAGAACTTTCATTTTAATATCATCCAGCCATCTGTGTCTAGCTCTACCAGATGGTCCCTTTTCTTCAAGTATCCCAATCAAATTTTTATATTTTCCATACCTCCCGCGCGTTCTACACCTCTCGTGCATTTCATCTTCCCCAGCTGTGGCCGCAGTCTGTTTCAGCATTCCTCTCTACACTTTCCGCAATGGGCTCAGTAAAACTATGGTCACTCTCCTGGCCGAGATAAGAATCAGAGACTCCAACAAAGGAAGCAGGAATGCTAACCAGTTTTCCTCTTTACTCTTAAATATAATGGATTGAAATTAATCAGACCGTTATGCTCCTCGCTACCGGACTTCAGGACACCTGTTCCCTTGCTTCAGGTTTGTCATCTGGAGCAATATTTCTCAATATTACAATGCACACAGCCTGTACTCGATATCGCACTGGGGCCCCGACGGGGCGCTGGAACAAGTTAATTACTGCAACTGTCTGGTGCAGTAATTGTGATACCGCACTGCGTGACGGGGACTTAGGTTCAGTGGTCGCCGGTCTGCCTTAGCTTAAAGAACTTCATCTCAGTGTAACGGTTCTGCAACAGTCAGGGACTTTGCAACATGGCATTCCCTTCTGAAAGTGTTCTTAGTAAATCTGGCCCACGTGCAACAATATTACAAGCCAATGGAGCACAGTCCTTACTGACAAGCTGACAATTGCTCAGCCAGTCAAATCACCGCCTGTTACTGAGCTCAACTGTTCGCAAGAGCCCGACACTCACTTCCGTTCTTCACCAGACGAAACCATTCAACATCTTTACACGCTACATTCTAACAGCAACCTCCCTTCTACTTCTAGGTTTTCAGACTGGCTTTTCCCCGTCATATTGCTGGACTAAACTATTTACTTATTTGTATTTTATTATATAGTTATAGCCTCGTCACGTCTTTTTTCCACCCAATATCCCCCTCAGAAAGAAATTGTTTAGTTAAAGAGTCTGCTCTGATACCCAATTGTCGTTTCCAAGCACTTGACAACTATTTTCACTCATTGCTATAATCACAATCAGAAGCCGAGTTAGCTGAGTTGGTATGGTGACTGGACAACGATCTGCATAACATAGGGATCTAGGTTCGATCCCTCGCAAAGGCAAGAGACACTCTCCTCTCCGTAGCATTTAGATCGGGTCTGATACCTACCCAGCCTCCTACCGACTGGATGCCGAGAATTATTCCCAGGGGTAAAGCGGCCGGGGCATTAAGCTGGCCACTCACTTCCATCTACTGACGAGGTATTATTTTTTTATTATTCTTTGTCGGGTGAGACTGAGACCACTTGGTACTGCGGCCACTATTGACCTCTTGTACCAGCCCCAGATGATAGATGATGGTGAATGTGGAGCAATTGGTGGAAAACAAGATTGGCAAGGGAAACCGAAGTACTCGGAGAAAACCTGCCCCAGTGCCACTTTTTCCACCACAAATCTCCCTTTACCAGATCCAGGATCGAACCCAGGCCGCCGGGTTGGGAAGCCAGAGACTAACCGCTTGAGATATGGCGCGGCCTAAAAATAGAGGTAAGCTTTGTATTTTCCGTGGAACGTCTGTGAGTTCATTCCTAACGTGCAAACCGTTAAACACATATGCCCTACAAAGATTTCAGTCCCCTTTCGAAGTTGGTCTTCTGTCAACATCACGCGTATGTCTATGTCTGCATTTAAATTGCATTGTCTTTCTTTTCTTTGTCTTGCCACCATAAAAAATACTGAACACTTACTGCCAACAAAGGCAAGTTTGAATTTTTAAAAAATAGAAGAATAAACCAAATCCACTCATGCAAACGACTGCTTTGAATATCTGCTCACAAAACAAGCTCGTCTGAGGCCATCAAAGCCCTATTAATACAGTCAAAGCACGTGCACTTCATCTGTTGAATGCTGATGGTGGAAATAAACAACACGTTCAAAATGCATAGTTTCTTAGAAGTGGAAGCACTACCATTTGATAACTCATTAACGTGAAAACATCCATGCTGTGTAGTGTAGTCAAAACTAGGTAACGATAGGAAGCAAACAGGTCCTGACGGCAACGCAATAAGCAACAGAGGAACGGATGGAAGCGGTGTTTTCTGTGTTTCGCGCAGCGACCGTTTCTATGCAACGGCGATGTAAACGCCTATCTGCAGCAATGAATCAACCCTCAACAATAAAGGAAATGTTGGAAAACAGTATTTTCGGCGCGGCCGACGCCAAGAGGTTATCAATGGGACAAG
>NW_019737418.1:0-566 GCF_002891405.2 Cryptotermes secundus
GCTAGAAACGCAAAGCTAGCAAGATAGCAACGCAAAGCTATGTAGATAGGAACGCTTATCTATTAATCTAGCAAGCTAGCAATGCAAAGCTATCTAACTAGGAACGCAAATCTAGCAAGCTAGCAACGCCAAGATAGACAGATAGCAACTCAAACCTGTCAAATTTGCAACGCAAAGCTAGCAAGCTAACAAACAGTGTTACCAAGATAGCAAAGAAAATTTAACAAGATAGCTTGCTTGCAATCTAGCAAAGCAAAGCTAACAAGCAAGAAACGCAAAGCAAGCAAGCAGGCAACGCAAAGTTAGCAAGCTAGCAAGGCAAATCTAGCAAGCTAGGAACGCAAAGCCAGGAATCTAGCAACGCAAAACTACCAAACTAGCATCGCAAACATAGCAAGCTGGCAACGGAATGCTAGCAAGCTAGCTTAGCAAACCAGGCAAGTTAGCAACGCAATGCTACCAAGCTATGAACACCAAGCTAGCAAGCTAGCAACGCAATGCTACCAAGCTATCAACGCCATCTAGCAAGCTAGCATCGCATAGCTAGCAAGCTAGCAACGCAAACC
>NW_019737419.1:0-32138 GCF_002891405.2 Cryptotermes secundus
TTTGATATCTAATGTCGTAATGATTAAAACACAGAAAGCTACAATTTTATTTGTAGTTGCGTACTGTCTGAAACTTGACCTGTCATAGCAAGGTAAGAATATAAACTGAGGACATTTGAGAACTTCGTGCTGTGTACCTAAGAATTTTGCAGTAACCGAAGATTGCATATGAGGAGCTTCATTATTTGAGGATCTCGCTAAACATTATTATAAATATCAAATAACAGAACAGTACACAGGTAAACCATGCAGCAGACATGAGATAACATGAAATTTAATACAAAACTTCGACTGGTAAACCTGAAGGAAAAAGAATACTCTACGAGCGAGCTCTGAAAGGAGTGGCCGATAAGAGAGGGCACTGGTAATGTTCATTAATTGGGATGTTAAATCTAAAGTTTATCAGTTTTAATGTGTCTCTGTCATGCTGGGGATAACAATACGATCACCAGTGGGCTCCATCCAACTAAACAGAAAACAGTGATCATAATCCAAACAAGGGATAAATGTTGTTATAGTATATCGTGACACGGCGCCAGAAGGCCGGAAGAGTGGGGACAGAAAAGACAAACTGCTACGTAACGCTACCGAGCCGTGCTAGTCATAGATGGCCACGAAGGGGGAACCCAGTGCCTGGGACTAACTGGTCTATCCTGTTCCTGAAGGATATAAATACGGGAACTTGGCTATCCACGTTGGGGGAGTCTCGAATCTCAGACAGTAAAATGTGGCCATGAGTCCCGCGGGACTTGAAGCTGAGAATGACTGCGCTGGCGAGACCAGCAGCAATTGCAATCGACAGACTCTAAAACGTGACAATATTTTCTAGTACATCAAATGCTGCCATTATCTGTCCTTCCACGACATAATAGCTTATTATTTGTTTTCCTCAACTGCTTCTATATTCTCCCTTCCTTTTGTTTTAATTACACAAATTCAGAAGTCCTGCATACTTTCAATAAGAATTGCGATCCACAGTCGCGCCAGCGCGTAATGAACTCCTCCGTCTCTATACCCCTCCGCCACAAATACTACGTCATGGAAGGAAATTATATTTGTATGAAGGAACATAGACTGAGGGTGTTTGAGAACAGGGTGTTGAGGAGAATATATCGACCGAAGAGAGATGAAGTGACAGGAGGTTGAAGAAAACTGCGTAGTGAGGAGCTTCATAACTTGTACTCTTCTCCAAGTATAATTAGAATGATCAGGTCAGGAGGATGAGGTGGGCAGGTCATGTAGCACAAATGGGGGAGTTGAGGAATGCGTATAGGATATTGGTGGGAAAGCCAGAAGGAAAGGGACCACAGGGAAGACCAAGGCGCAGGTGGGTGGACATATTAAAATGGATCGGGATGGGATGAATTGGATTGAACCTTCGGGTTCCATAAAATGCTGAGAAATTCTTGAGTAGCTGCAGAATTGGCGGCTCCTACAGAAGGGCTCAGCTTCATGATTAAGTATGAAGAGGGGTTCGGCACGCCAGCGTCAATTTTTCTTTTTGCTCCTGCCGTACCAAATAATGAGTTTAAGTACTTGGTTCTACTGCACGTCACACGCAGAAGCAGACCTTATCGGTCATTCCAGATATCGCATTCCTACGCAGCAGTCGACTTCAGAAGGAGACGTAAATATCTCTTAGAAAACACTTCAATTTAGTGTGCAGGGTTTTGAAAATTCACCAAGCAGCATACGTAACATTACACTTCCTGTTGTGGTTCGTTAAACTCAATCTACAGTTCGCTCGAGCAAGCTGTAAGCAAGCTTTTTTTTTTATTGCTAGTGGGGTGGGACAAAGTCCCTTGTATTGCGGCCACTTCTGGCCTATTGTACCAGCCCCAGATGATAGGTGAGGGTGATTGTGGGGCAACTGGTGGGATGAAGATTGGCAGGGGAAACCGAAGTACTCGGAGAAAACCTGCCCCAGCGCTACTTTGTCCACCACAAATCCCACTTGACCAGACCCCAGATCGAACCCGGGCCGCCGCGGTGGGAAGCCAGCGACTAACCGATTGAGCTATGGCGCGGCCAGAAGTTTCATTCCTAAGTCATGTCCGAATGCGCTGATTAACATCAACGTATTATTTGGGATGCACACGAACGTAAACAATGGATATTTCTAGGGATGTCCTACATGTTGAATCCTTATCCACTGGAACCATTAGAGGAAAGTGAGAGCTTTTGTATATTTAGATTTATTTCACGATAATCCATGCTTTACGTTCTTTAGAAGACGTATGATTCCGAAGAAATTTCTAACGTGTGTACAACCCAAAATGAAAACGAAACACACTGTGCCCACAGCTAACATGTAGGACCAACATGCTGTAACTTGTAGACCGTTACTATGCAACGACCGTGAGATCAGCAAATACACATACACCAGACCCGTTTCTGGACAACGGCTTCGAAAACACATTCTTGTTGCTAGGCGGCAGATTCTTAAAATGCAACAGTTGAACTACAACAATGGAAGAGTTGTGTTTTCTAGGAGGTCTGTGCCGAGAAGTTCTAAGCTAGATGAGGTTTAGAACTTAGGTCGTTGAGAGTCAGTTCTGTGAGGGATTTGAGAACGGAAGCAGCGGAATAGCCATTGTTAGAAGCCGTTACCAGGAAACATCTGGTGAAGACACTGCAGGCTGAAAGACTTAGCGTATGCTGTAGTGATTGGTAAATTCTGGAAGTCAGCGACAGTGTTATAGTCATTTTGATTTACGACCTGTAAATAGTCAATATATCCAATTATCCAAAACCCCGCCTATAGTCACACATACTACACGTGACAGTACTTTTCAAGAGAACGGAAGAGACTACGCATGGCTTAACACATGAAGATGATGGTAAGTTGCATGTTCGCAATTTCTTTCCTTCCGCTAGACCTATGAACTAAACTGTTTAATGCATATATACGAAGGCTGTTCCGAAATAACCTGCGGCAATCTGATTCCCTCTGTGAAATTAAATTCTGTTGGGTGGCATTGTGTTCCTGGAAATGCTATCAGCATGAACCTGACACTAGGGTCACGCCGCTCAGGAATGACACACACACTAGGATCACACGGAGTAAACAAGAACACTCGTGGCAGTATGGTATACACACGGCCTCATAGGGCGATCTTTATACACAAAGCAATTAGCACACACGTACAGCAGCAACATTCCGAACTTCTATTCGGGAAGTGCTTCGAATCTACATGTAGTAAGAATTGCAAGCAACCCTGAACCATATTTACGTAACTTACTCTGGGCGAATTCTGGGATGGTACTTTTGTTATTCCTCGCCAAATAATTAGAAAGATGAAGTCAAGGGTATGAAATTGGCAGGGACCGTAGTGTTTATAGTTTCGGTGAGAAAGAGACCCGTAGGATGACCAAGACTTATGTGGAACTTAGAGGAATAGGGTGGGGTGGTATGGACTGACTTGATTTGGCTCTGTATAGGAATCAGTGGAGAGCTCTTGTGAATTCGGTAAATGAACATTCGGGTTCCATAAAATATGAGGAAATGCTTGAATAGCTGAGCGGCTAGCAGCTTCTCAAGAAGGACTCATCTCCACAGATATAATAATTGGTTAGTATTTCTACATTTTTCAAATTAACCTGACGTTTCAAGACATCGCTCTGGAGGTATGTCAGCTTCATTTCATGCATAAAGTAGCAATGTCAGTGTTCGAATCCCGGTAGGGGTAAGTTTCTCTCTTCTCCATAGCGACCAGACTGGTTCTGGGGTCCACCCAGCCTCCTATTCAAAGGGTATGGGGGCCAATTTCCCTTGTGGTAAAGCGGTTGGGGCGTGAAGCTGGCCACTCACATTCATCCAGTTTCGAGGTCAAAAATGCAGCTCTACTTCCATTTCCCAACGTGTCTTCATGGCATGGTGCTTAATTAATTCAACTTTACCTTTTACTACACATTCAAAATATGTATATAAGAAGGTAAAACTATCACTTTAAGAGGCCGTGGTAGCCCATGGGGTTGTGAGATGTTGAGGCTTCCACATTTTCTAGACAATCAGCTTACAAGATGGTGGTGGGGTCAGTCTTATGGACCGGCCGCCCTTTACCCCCAGGAAAATTCCTGGTACTCACTTCTGTTAGAGGCGCTGTCGACCTCAGGGCCATATTGCGGCTAGAAGGGTTGTGTCAATTGAAAATTCCAATGACCTCATCGGGAACCAAACCAATGAACTTTCGGCTTGTAGCATATTGTCTCAACCAATTACGCTAACGCTTGCCAATTCAGCTACATAACAAAGACTACTCTGAACATGTTCACTTCAACCCTGAAGACAGAGGCAGTATGTATCACATAGGCGTTTGGATCTGCACAAAAGACTGCACGGTGTCACAAACCAAAAAACTACAATTATTACAATCACTGCTGCGTACAACTGAACAATTATATCTAAATAATGTTTAAAAATCAATTCCTAGAGCACAGAAAACACGCTGCATCTTCATTACAAAGACCGGGTAGTCAACGGCGTTTAGGAAATTAATCGGTTTATTGTGACGATCATACGTAACCCATATATGCACTCTGTAAGCAAAACACGGAGTTTCTCAACGTTAAAGATATCCACAAACATAATTTCTGCTGTGTACAAAAACAACTTAACCGGAATAAAGTACACGATAAGATCGTAATTTTCATTTAGTAGTAACAGAGTCTTGTGAAACATGAAACTCCCAAAGCCATGTCTGACAAGGATGACGTTCACTTCATCTCCCCTTCCCCCTACCCAGGCCTAGCTACATTTACGAAGAAACAAATTTAAATAAATCGTATTATAATTTCTGACAAAAGGATCACACAATCGTGAGGCATGTATTCGACCTACTTCTGAATTCATTTTGTCTATCAGTCCGTAAGTCTTCCTTGTCTCGCCGGAATAACATATTCTCCCTGGCTTGACGATATTCTTACACCGTTTATTTTCTTTATATTCACTTCAGAATTAATTTCATCACTGTTAATCGTTCGGTTTCACCGGTTATGCTGATTGACATTCTACTTGACCATATTGTGACGTATAGACACCTTTGCTAGGCAACGACGCAGTAAACACGTTGCAACGAATACACAATAGAAACAATGATCTTTGTGAGTCTGTGTGCTCGTTGCTATGCACCACGCGGTAAACAATTGTCGGCTTAAGCGGAGTGACACCAATAGAACATCCGTTGCTGTGCAATGGACCTGTTTTACACGGTGTCCGTGCAGAGGACAAATGAGAATAGTCCAGGCAGTGCAGTGCAAAATTATATGAGCCTTAAACTTGGCGGTGGTCGAGCTTATGACCGCTGAAGCAGCCCTGTATCATAAGATACATAAGCTGGGCATGATCTACTCTGTAAAGCCCGTACTGACAGACGGCTTGTGTGTAGTGCAAAAGGAAGAATTTTCAATAACATGCTATATGTGAAAATGTACAACTGATGGAAAGCCAGGCATATTCATAAGAGACAAGCCCATCGTCTCGTCAGAGAGGATGTTACATAAGGACTATTATCGCAAGAGTTCAGTCGGGGGGGGGGAGATTTCTGGTCGTGGGTCTCCAGGAGTCTGATGCAGTAAACCGCCAGTCGTAAAGTAACTCTGACTTTGGCTTTGACAGGCAGTGCACTGCAGTGCAGTCAGTCATAGATGGGACGCGGTTTGTCGGAGACACGGATCCGTCATGGAAAGAGTTGTAAGAAGCTGACTTCAGAAGGTAGTGCAACAGCTAAGGATTCAGCTGTGAAGTGTTAACTCGATAAGGCTCGTTACCAAGAAACGACTAGCAAACAGACCTGGAAGACTTCATTACAATAATATTTATAATCTTATAATTATTTGTAGTTACGACTTGTGAGTGTTCAAAAATCGAGTCAGCTGATGCAGAAACCATTATTATTAGCCACGTAACAAGAAAAAGGTGACAATATGTTGCAGTCGATGGTAGCTTTGAACGCGTACAGGCAGCGATACTCGTCTTTGTCCAATGGTGGAGATGGGTCGTTCTCGAGAAGCCGCCAGTTGTGCAGCTACTCAAGAACTTCTAAATATTTTACGGAACCCGAAGGTTCATTACCGTGTTCACAAGGGCCCTCCACTGGTCCCTATCCTTAGCCAGGTCAATGCAGTCCATAACACTAACTCCTGTCTCAGATTCATTTTAATATTATACACCTACCTACATCTGGTTTACCCAGTGGGCTCTTTCCTTCTGGCATTCCCACAAATATTGTACACGCATTCAGCTTTTCACTCATTCGTACTACATTTCCTGCACATCTTATCCTCATTGACTTGATCATTCTAATTATACTTTTCGAAGTGTACAAGTTATGAAGTTCCTCCTTATGCAGTTTTATCCAGCATCCCGTCACTTTATCTCTCTTCCGTCCAAATATTCTCCTTAGCGCCCTCTTCTCAAACACCCTCAGTCTATGTTCCTCCCTTCAAGAGTCACACCCTTACAGAACCAAACGCAAAATTATAGTTTTGTACATTGTAACACTTACGTTTTTAGACAGCAGATTGTGGATTTAATGATAGCAAGCAATACCCGATTTTCAATGTCTTAACTTTCTCATGAATAAAATTTTTATGTATTAATGTCATTCCCAAATGTTTGAAGTGTTCCACATTTTGAAAGAATCTATTAGCTGTCTTTTATGTCATGACTTTTCCCTGCATTCTGGTGACTATACAGCAAAATATACTTATTTTTTCTGTTTTTAATTTTTTATTTGGCATAGTGGGGGTGGAATCCAGCTGGGTCACTCGTCACGTCGGCCACTGAATGGCCTATTGTACCTGCCCCTGCTGATTATGATGATGAAGAATTTGGTGGAATGAAGATTGGCAGGGGAAACCGAAGTACTCGGAGAAAACCTGTCCCAGTGCCACTTTGTCCACCACAAATCCCACTTGCCCAGACCTGGGCTGCCGTGGTGGGAAGCCAGGGACTAACCGCTTGAGCTATGGAGCGGCCATTTTCTGCGTTTATCTCTCGATCAGCCTTCTTACTTGCGTCAATTAAAGTTCCTGTGTTTTTCTTTATTGTATCTATGTTATCTCCCTGTAGATTCACTTCATTTGCATAGAATTCCCACTTCACCCGCCCTAAAAACTATCGCGACAAACAACTCGCATGTCTCATGATTCTCGCAAATATTCATCTGTCTAGAATGAGGCAGCATCGTCGTCCTTAACACAGTCTCTCCTGGGCTTAACTCCTCACATAATGTCGTAGTGTTCGAAACAGGGATCGCACGCAGCGCCCTAGAGAGCAAACTTCAGTGATCATTTCTCCATTATCGAAGAAAATCTGGCCTCTTTATCGACTTCGTAACTCAAGCGTTAACCTGTTACAGCTAAACCGTGACATAAAGGGATTGTAGATGTAAAGTGTCTCTAAACGAGAGATAGTATAGTCACTGTCAGCAGACGGGATGACAGGACGTGTGCCTATATTGGAGGGGCCAAGGAAATTGAGCTTTCCTGATTCCAGCCTGATGTTCTCGACTGAAAGGAATTGAAATGATCGCTACCTATATCAAATTTCACTGTAACTTCTTTTTATAATTGAATGGACCGTTCTCTAGTGGCTGTGGCAAATACAGTATTTTTTTTTCTAAAATACAATTGGATCATCTGCTCCGAGTTTAATAAACTGTCATAAATGCCCCTGTAGCCGATTACTATTCCCAGTAACCTACACGTACTTCGCCTTATTTACGAACATGTAATGTTATTTAACGGAAAATTTATATTTTTATAAAGTTTGATTACATTTTAAATTTGTTAAATAGAATACACCATTACGTACTATATGGTGCCATATGCGCTAGTAGAAGATGACGCAAAATGAACTTCTCATGGAATTACTTAATTCCGGAGTTCCATTTTTGCTCTGGGATTGTGTGATGTAAGCTTCACGAGCAGTTAATTCAGGACTTCCCCGAGAAACCACAGCCCATCATCTTAGCCGTACCCTGATGTAATGCACAAGGCTTTGTGTCACACAGACACGTACAGGTTACTAAACAAGTAAGACTTGTGCTACGCGTCTCGCTCACAACAAAGGCTATACGAACTAAATCTACAAGTATTTTCAAATATGTAAAATCGTGAAATATATAATAAAGTGTTGAAGTGTTTGTGAGAGTGTTGTTTGGTTTGTTGACTGTTGATGGAGCCAAGGCCCATTTAACGAACCTGAAAAAAATCTTTTGTTCACCAACGTGAGCTGGCAGCCAATTCTTCGGAGTCATTGTTAGATGGCTCGTTATGAGCAGCTACATCCACTTTAACCCAACCCCCCTCCCCAGTGGGTGAAGCTGGCTTCCCACCGCGGCGGCCCGGGTTCGATCCCGGGGTCTGGTCAAATGGGATTTGTGGTGGACAAAATGGCGCTGGGGCAAGTTTTCTCCGAGTATTTCGGTTTCCCCTGCCAATCTTCATTCCATCATAATCATCCGGGGCAGACACAACAGGCCAATCAGTGGCCGCCGTGCCGAGTGGACCCAGCTCGATTCCACCGCCGACTAGGCGAATTAAAAAGAAAAACTGTAAGTAACATGAACTACGGAATCGTTTCGTACTTCTAAATTTCGTCTTTTCAAGAAAGGAAAATTGGCTGCTCAAAATGGTGTTGCCTTCGGTTAGTCATCATGCACCGCAGAAGTAGTGACACAGGAAGTTTCTCTGGCAATAATTCATGGGCCTATTAGCCGGCAGAGGCACGGGCCTGTCTCCGCCAGCAAGCCGAAACCGGCTCTGGAGCCTATTCAGCCTCCTGTCCAGTGGGTTCGGAGGTCCCCCCCCCNAATGGATATTAATTGAGCTTGGGAAACTATTAAAATATAAAAATTTCCGTCAAGGGGAGAGTAGGTTATTATGAATTGAAAAAGCATAAGCCGTGATCGATTAAGGATGCCCAAAATCATTAGATCAAAGGAAACAAGTGAAATCGCAGTGGTTGCAGGATCGTAGAGAAATAAATGGGGATAATCTGAACAATACAAGACAAGAAACCAGCAGGCATTTCAGGGATAAAAATAGGGAATATCTGAAAGACAAAATTGATGAGTTTGCAACGAACAGCAACAATAAGAACATTAGAGACCTGTATAGAGGAATAATTGACTTTTAAGAGGGGCTGCTAACCTAGAAGTAACTTAGTGAAAGGTGAGAATGGTGACCTGCTTGCTGATTCCCACAACATTTGAACAGTTGGAAGAACTGCTACTCTCATTTATTGAATCTACTATGGCCGATCACCAACCAACAGCTGCCACGACTATCGCTTAAGATGAGATTTTTATCCCAGGGGATACCAGGAAGGGAACACACTTCGGGGTTTATGAATTATGGGGTCCCAGAATTAACACAGTGTATTACTGTTTTAAATTAAAATTGCGTACAGTGATTGTCAATCTTTACATTAGTCCTCCTCCAAGCTAGCCTCTCCGTCCATCCCCCTACTATAACACACTGCTCTGGTCTCTGCTTAAATTTCAACTGTCCACCTCCACTCCCTGTAACCGACTGCCGTACAAGTCCCCCACTATCAGTACTTGAAAACAAAAGATAGCCAAGGGTCAAGCCAGGTGCCTGTCCCGTATGCTAAACCTCAGGCCTACAGGGCACACGGGCACGCAATTCAAGACCCCCTACGGCAGGTATCGCACAAGGTCAAATCATGGATTTATCACTCAAAATCCCTGCATATCTTGACGGAAGATAACACTAGGAGCCAACTGGCGACGTTAACGACAATGGTGGCACCATAAGCCTAAGGAGGACTATGTTGAGTTACAATTAGACGGTCACGGAATTGTACCTCTCCGTACGAGCGCCTGTAAAGGTGTGAACACAATGCATAAACTGGTCATAATCACAATTAAATAATTTTCAGCGAAGGATGTACGGTTACAGTACATAGGGTCAGTGAAGTTAAGCAGATGGAAATAAATACAGCAGAGTCATTAGTACCTGATCCTAGCCTTTTTAATGTTGAAAGTGCTATTGCCAAACTGAAAATTTATAAATCGCCAGATAATGATCAAATTCCGGCAGAACTGATTCAAGCAGGAGGTGAAATATTGCGTTCTAATATCCATACGCTAATTAAAATAAGGAAGAATTGCCTAATCAGTGGAAGGAGTCTATTAGTGTACCATTTCACAACAAGGGTGATAGAACTGACTGCAGTAATTACCGTGGGATATCACTGCTCTCAACTTCATTCAAAATTTTATCTAATATTCTTCTCTCAAGTTCAAGTGTATATATAGATGAAATTACTGGGGATCATCAGTGTGGGTTTCGACGTAACAGATCAACTACAGATCACATCTTTTGCATTCGTCAGATATTCGAGAAAAAAAAATGGGAGTACACTGAGACGGTACATAGGCTATTCGTAAACTTCAAGAAAGCCTATGATTTAGTTAGGAAAGAAGGATGTACAGTATTATCACAGAGTTTGGGATATCCGTGAAAGAATTTGGGTCGATTAAAATGTGTTTAAACGAAACGTATTGTAAAATCCGTATAGATAAGCATCTGTCCGATAAATTTCCTACCAAAAATGGTTTAAAACAAGGAGATGCTTTATAGCCATTGCTCTTCAAATTTGCTTTTAGAGTATGCCATTAGCAAGGTCCAGGAAAACCAAGTGTGACTGAAATTAAATGGGACACATCAGCTGATGGTCTATGCCGATTGAGTAAGGAGGTTGGTCTAGAAGTAAATACAGACAAAACCAAGTATATGTTGCTGTCTCGTCACCAAATTCCAGGTCAAAATTATGACAATGATAGGTAACATGTGTTTCGAAAATGTGGCAAAGTTAAAATATTTGGGACAGATGATAAAAAATCAAAAGCCGATTCGGGAGAAAATTAAGAGGCGATTGAACTCGGGTAATGCTTGCTACGATTCAGACCTGAACCTTTTGTCTTCTCGTCTGCTGTCTACAAACCAGCGAACTGGAAAGGAAGTTGAACTTCCTTTCCACATTCCAACCTATTTAAAGCTACTGTTATGGTTTTTTGTCTGCAGAGAGCGAGGAACTTACCCAGTTTGTAGTTAGCAGCTACAGCCGGGAAGCCTGTCTGTCTGACAAGCGCTCGAAGTGATAATGGGTTAAACAAGCGCCAACAAGGGAACAGGTGCTGAGAGCGTGGGGAATGCTCCTCATGAAGACGTGTGGGGGAAGTGAGGGTAAAGATCCACCATTCTTGACCTCATCACTAGATGGAGGTGAGTCGTCAGCTTCACGCCCCTGTCGCTTTACACCCGGGGAAAGAGAACCCTGGTATCAACTAGATATGAGGCAGGGTGGTCCTCAGAGCCATTCTGGACGCTGTGTAGAAGAGAAAACTCATGCCCCCGCTGGGAATAGAACCCATGCTGTTCAGCCCGTCTTTGTTCCCAGTGAACACATCTCAGTATGGCACGAATTGAGATTAGCTCTTTCTAAGGGGCCAAACTGAGTAGGCGTCTTTCTTCCCCACCAGAAGATGGAAACCGATCCAGTTTCCGAAACGTCGTGTTTTCTACAATTCCGGACGATGGAAAAAGTCCCAAAACCCAGTAATTCTGTGTGTGATCCACCATCGTCAGAACCCTTTGGACTTTACGGAAATATTTGTTAGCTCCTTTTTTATGCAAGTCACTCATTGCGTTTCAACTTCTATCCCATTGGTGCAACAATATATAATGGTATAGGCAGGGCGGAGCTACGACTGTGGACACACCCAGTGCTGTTGTTGGCGTTATAGATCACGAGACCGATATTCAAGTAGGTTGTTTGAACAGGGGTTAGCGCTGTATTTGTGCGTGAGCATGCGCCTCTCTCTCTCTCTCTCGCTCTCTCTCTCTCTCTCTCTATATATATATATATGGGGGCACACGTAACACGGCGCGCTAGGCTGAATAATGCGACTGGACAACCTCTTTTAAATTATTACAAAAATGATCACATAATTTCCGCTCCGTCACAGCCTACGCACTTTCCAGACAGAAAAACCTGCAGCGGTGGAAATCCTTGACTTTGCCATCCTTAGTAACGTACTGTCAAAGTCACTCCTTACGAACCCTAGGTAGCTTCTCCACATACGATCACAGCTACGTCTTATTGACCATACGTGGGCATTAGAACCGGACGAAATGAAACCAAATTTTATCTACCGGGAAGCTAGTTAGTTAGTTAGTTAGTTAGTTAGTTATTGGAGAGAGTGGGTTTCCCCATGCACTTAGACCAGTATTGGTCCATTGTGCTTCCCTCTATGATATTCTACCAGTCTCTATACCCTACCGATAATGGTGCGTACCATCAGTCCCGCCGAGCAAGCGAGTTCGGCCTCCACTTGCTCTAACAGTGTCTATAATGCTTCCCCCATCTATCAGAGGCCTTAGAGACTATTGTTGGGCGGGAAACGTTCTGGAATTTGGCTCAGTTATCTCCTTTGGAGATATGAGGTTCTTTTACGTGCCGTAAAGTTACGACACGGGACACACGGCTTAAAGTACCTCCCGGAGGACTTGTTCCCTGAATTTTTCCGCCCTTAAAAATTCGACGACCTCCGCCGGGTATTTGAACCCGCGTACCACGAGTCATACCGGGAAGCTAACTGAGAACTTTTTCAAAATTACTTAGCAAACAATCTGAACACCCAGTGCCTTGAGGGGAACTGCTCGAAGAGCGAGATGGATGTAGCGGTTAAGCACCTTACAGGCACCCTCAACAGAGCCACTCTCTGTGCTGTACCACTGAAAAGAAAAACTTTCAAATCAATGCAGATTGCAGTCTTCATTCGTGGGCTCAACTAAAAATTTAACAAAGAAAAATTTAGCAGCAGGGCCTGACGGGATACACAATACAAATACTTCAACATCTGCCGCGGTTTGTTTTCAAATTTACTGCGAAACTGTTTAATAGATCACTTGCCCTAAATTATTTTCCTACACAACGGAAAGAGCCAAGAATTATCATGCTTCCAAAACCAGGCAAAGACCACACGTCCCCACTAAATTATAGACCAATAAGCCCTCTAAATTCTTTAGGTAAACTTCTCGAGAAAATCATTCTAAACGACTAAACTTCGAACTTAGGAAGCTGAAAGCTATTAGAAACGACAAATACTGTTTTAAAAGGGTTTACTCCACAACGTGCGTTGTTAAGGAACGTGGAGCGCATTACGCACGGGTTCAACAACAAAGCTACAATAACTTCATTTTATAACCGATTACTACTTTTTATTAATATACTTCGCCTAATTTATGTATACATTTATTTTTAATAACTACTGTATTTTATGAAGATTTAAATATGAATTTGTGAAATTGCGTAATCATCACGCGTTGTATAGTACGCTACGGGCTTCTTACGAAGCTTATAATTCAGGGGTTCACCCTTTGTTCAGTAAGTCATGATGCAAGCTTCATGAGGAATTAGCTCGGTACTTCCATGGATATAGTCAATCAGAAACACTACCTAGAGCCGGCGATGTGGTACGTTTTTCTTTGTTCTAAAGAGAAAAAGCCCAGCTTTCAAACCTGTGAGACGCGTGAAGTGTCGCTCCCTACAATGGGAACAAAGGACTCAATTCAGCCACAACTAAGTGTTATTAATAATGTAATTTCATAAATTACAATATAGTGTAAATTTTCTTGAGTTTGTTGTTGGTTTTGTTGACTGCCTTGCTGAAACTAAGGCCCAAGTAAGTGGGATTTGTGGTGGACAAAGTGGCGCTGGGGCAGGTTTTCTCCGAGTACTTCGGTTTCCCCTGCCAATCTTCATTCCACAATTGCTCCACAATCACCCTCACTTATCATCTGGGGCTGGTACAATAGGCCAGAAGTGGCCGCAGTACAAGGGACCTAGTCCCACCCCACTAGCGATACAAAAAAAGACCTGAAGAAAGTTTTGTTTTCCCGACTGAGTGGCGCCCAGGACTTCATACTTCGGGACATAAGAATCGTTCCAGCAACCAAAGGTGAGGCTACGTCTCCGCCTGATTCTTCGGAGTCGCTACAAGGCGACTCTCGTTGAGCAGCTGCGTCTACCTTAAACCTGTGCGTGAGTGTACAGCGGTAGTAAGGCAGTGCAACGGGTGGCTAGAGTTGCGACAGTTATAATTTCTAGATATTGAACGAGCATTCGACAAAGTCTGGACTACCGGCTTGATTGCTAAACTCATTGCGGCCAAAATTCCACCTCATTTCATTCATATAATACATAACTATCTCCAGAATCGATTCTTTCTCGTAATGCACAAAAACTCAGACCTAAGCCCCATTCAGGGCGGAGTGCCTCAGGGTACCGTACTTGGTCCCACTCTCTTCAAAATTTATATTAATGATATTCCTTCCTTCAATTGAAAATGACTCTAACATAGCCATATCGGTCTGTGCTGATGATACGAATATTAATGTTCGGTCAGGCAGCATAGATATAGCAGTCAGGAAGTTAAACTCTGCCATAGGCTTTTTAGAACCGTGATTCTGGAAATGGAGAATACAGATCAATACAAAAAGTGCACAATTACACTCTTTTCTAAACGACTGCGACATTATCGCTGCAGTACGCATCAAGTAAAGATTTTTAACGAAACCATATCTTGGAATAAGGAAACAAAGTATTTTGGTGTTACATCTGACTCAAAATTAACCTACCGTACCCACATAACCTGCATTTTGCTGAAAACTAATTAGACTGAGGCAACTGTACCCTGTATTAAATAAATCCTCCACCACTGACATTAATTTAGCGTTGGTAATTTATAAATCACTCCGTTCCATATTGTCATATGCCTCCCCTGCATGGCGCTATGCTGCCAACACTTTTTTTTTCCTTGGCACTACAGCCCCAGTGGGCCTAGGCCTACTTCCATGAACTCCGTTCACTTCGGTTTTTCTAGATCTAACACATACGGTAGGACTCCTTGGACGAGTGATCAGCTCGTCGCAAGGCCTCTACCCGTAGGCAAACACAGAAAAACGCACACAAACATCCATGCCCAGAGTGGGATTCGAACCCACGATCCCGGTTTCCGAGCGATCGAAGACAGTGCATGCCTTAGACCGCTCGGCTGCCAACACTTACATAAATAAATTACAGACATTTCAAAATAAAGTCATCAGGATAATAACAAAATTACCGACGGCAACACCAATTGCAACCTTACACGAACAGACGGGAATGTCATCAATAAAAAAGTCATTTCAAGCGGTTAGCGAGGACACTGTATCAGAAGTTGGTAACCAGCGAAAACAGTCAGATTCAGGCAATAGGCCACTACGATCCCACCGGTAATAAGTATCTGCGTCCCTTATCCCTGTTTGCACTCAAATCAGCTCTAAGATCTCTTTACAGGTAACCGGATGATTGAAACTCCTCAAACGCCTATTACGCTCACGGCCACATCGACCAACCATCATCTATGCTGCACAAGGAAAGAAGATGAGATTAAATCAGAATTGTAATCATAAAATCCCGTCACTGGATGAGCAACAAATCTTCCCCCCTCCACAATAGAGATTTAAATTTATCAATACTTAAACAGTTACAACCCTTTGCAAATGTTACATACAAATGTTTGCTGCTCATCCGAAGTATGCAAAAAAAAATGTAGAAACACATATGTAAACTTTTAAAATAAAGCAACCGCCAGATAGGGTCTAATGTTAGGGTTTGTGTATTTATGCCGGACTGAAAGCTTGAAGTCACTTTGCATCCGGAAGGTCCTGCGACCGGCCAACTCGACCACGGTTTTCCATGTTTTTCCTCTGTCCTAGAGCAAATGCTGAGTTGGAACCCAAATTCCACGTTGCACTGCATCCCTCCCATTGGAAACATCAAAATTTCGCCCTACTGTAGCCCTCCCAACGTTAGGAGAAAAACATTTACTATAATGCACCCCTTCCACCGTCATAAAAATATATTAAAAATCCGATTATATGCTCTACTTATACCAGGACAAGCGGGCACTGCCNTCGATGAAGCCAAGGTAAATTTTTATTTGCGGAGCTGAGGTTCACGCCGTTTAAGAGTGAAAGCTCAAGACTACAGAGCGGTTGACTATGTGAATATTTATTAAAAAGAATGAAATAAGATGAAAGTTATACAACCACCAGTGATTACAAGAAGGCAAGACCAGAACCCTGCGAGCTGAAATTTTCTAAGTCCACTTCGCTGAGCTGAGTCGCATAGAGACGGCCCTCACGAAGTCTTCGAAAAGTATCCCCCCTCTCCTGTGATTACGGAGAGTTTATAAACGATTTGACATCCGGTAATTGACGTCATACCTCCCTCTTATGCACTGAGTCTTGCCTTTTACATTGTCTTGGTATGGAAAATTACAGGACATTAGTTCGGTGGACCAAGTCCACACTTGTTTACTTCATACATATATTTTTATAAAATAATCAGGCGGATATTGGGCAATGTACAGGTTCCAGCGTGTCTGGGGCTGGCAACATGTGGTTCGCCGTTCGTTTGATGCTACACCTGCAGTTTTAGTGAAAAGCACCTACACAGAACATGCGGCAAGTATATGAAAGAAGCCGCGTAGATGCGAGAAAAATAAAAATAAATCAGTAATGAAAACTATGATATAATAACAACTGTGAGTAAATAATTTACGTTTAATTTCTTAGAATACGACATTACTACATAAAAAAATCACGGCATGTAATAAAGAATAAACACGCATAATCTTATTTAATCAGTGCAGTGGCTGAGAATAAAATACGTACAAGCATATGAAACACGGCAACTGGGATAAAATTCGACAATTAATTTCTTACAATAGGTAAAAGTTCGCGTCACACCTTTCACCTTGTGACGGGACACCGATTGTGGAACAGTGGTCTACATAATGTGGGAACCTCAACATCTGACAACCCTATGGGCCTCCACGACCTGTTAAGGGGATGCCTTTACTTATATACGTACATTGTCGCGTGTTCCCTGTGTAACGCGACAAATAACTTCAAGCATGTCTCGGGTTTTGCGAATGTTTATTAGGTACTCACTTTTACACGTACACAATTCACAGTGTCCTAACTGTCACTTATAATGTCCTCTGGCCCTTTCACTGCTAGCATGTTACGTAACTCTCAGCACCCTCTGGATGAATTATTTTTGAATAAATCTTTTATAAATAAATTAAGTGCAAAGTATAAAAATGTGTTATAAAATGTAACTAAATCTTACCTCAGACAGGGTACGGGCAGCAGAAGTTGCAAAAATGTTGAATTATTCAGTATTTTTCACAGGGGAAAGTCCATTTAAATCTGGGTTGTCCAAGATGGCCAAAAAAGTACATAATTCTCTATCCTAGGATCGCTGTATTTATATCACATTCTTATCACTATGTCACATGTTGACCAAGGTCCACAACTTTATTTAAAACTATTATAGATTTTAAACCAAAGTCAGGGCTGTCCAAAGTATTGTATTCTGCACATAAAAGCTGTAAATACTGTCAGTAGTAGTTTCATTACAATATTTACACTTTCCACTATGAACCTTCAAACATTTTTTAATGTATGATACTTTTCGAAGCAGGGGTGTACACAGAGAGCCACACTGCATTTGGCACACATGTATCGGCTCTCACTTCCTCTCTCTCCAGTTGTGGTGTTTGAACACACATGACAATACCTGTTAGAACACTTTCTTAGGTGTTGGTGGTACAGGAGATGCAAAATGTTCTGTAAGCCTGAGTGGTTGGTCGCCATCTGAAGGACGTCCTCTTTTACTTGTTTGTCTAGGGATACGGTAGTTTTGGATGATCTGTCTGATGNCCAAGGTCCACAACTTTATTTAAAACTATTATAGATTTTAAACCAAAGTCAGGGCTGTCCAAAGTATTGTATTCTGCACATAAAAGCTGTAAATACTGTCAGTAGTAGTTTCATTACAATATTTACACTTTCCACTATGAACCTTCAAACATTTTTTAATGTATGATACTTTTCGAAGCAGGGGTGTACACAGAGAGCCACACTGCATTTGGCACACATGTATCGGCTCTCACTTCCTCTCTCTCCAGTTGTGGTGTTTGAACACACATGACAATACCTGTTAGAACACTTTCTTAGGTGTTGGTGGTACAGGAGATGCAAAATGTTCTGTAAGCCTGAGTGGTTGGTCGCCATCTGAAGGACGTCCTCTTTTACTTGTTTGTCTAGGGATACGGTAGTTTTGGATGATCTGTCTGATGAGTTGAAGCTGGAAATCTGCTAGAGATAGGTTCTTGCCGGCTTTTATATTGAAAAGTGCATGTGAATTCAAGACGGTGATGTCCAAGAGGTGCAGAAAAAATTTCCTATACTATTTCAGCGATTTTCTTACATACTCTATAGAGGTGATGATCATGTCTGTCCTGTCAACTGCTCCCATGTTCTTGTTACACTCAATGACACAGTGTGGTTTCTCTATTTGTTGTTTTGTGTGTCTTTCCTGTTTCCTTTTCTGTCTCATTGTATCTGAGCGTAGTGTAGTCAGCATGCAAACTTCCCTGCGGTCCATCCACCTAACAGTCATCATCTTATCGGTTGACCTTGAATCTCTTTGTCCTCTATCTAATTTTCTTTCTGAAAATTTAGGCATTCCTTTTCTGTTTTCCTTGACAGTGCCACACGTTTGTCTTGTTGGTGTGTCACCGTCAGGCTGATTCTTGTTATCACTGAAATGTAACAATCTCAATAATAATAAATATTTGTCCCTAGGCATTAAATGAGAAAATTATGGGGTGGCAAGTAGGGGATCAGTAGGCCAATAGTCTAATATTGTTAATGTTTTCATCCTAACCATAAGCAGTGTAACGGCGAGAAAAACATAATTCTTCTATTGTCTTATTTCTCCATTTCTGTAACCTTGAACCTGCAGATGGTGGAATTTTGTTTGTCACAAACTGGTAATATTTGTTAGTTTCCGATGCTATTTCCTGCGTAATTTCTCGAGAAAAGAACACCGAAAAATGTCCAAAGCAGTTGGTCCATCTTGAATTTTGTTTGTAGAAATTCCCGAAGCACTCTCATCAAATACGTGAATTATTGGATTGAATGCATCACTATGCCACTGAAACAATGGTCGCTTTCTTTTTCTCAAAGGTTGTGGAGCTGCTTCATCAATTACTGCACTATCACTAGGATGATATTCACTGTCAAAATCACAAATTTCTGAATAATCATCCTCTCATTCTACAATATTTACGGCGACCAAAAGTTTTTCATCGAACAGAAGGCATCGTGAACTATACGAAGCCAGTTTTACTAGCCCTGTGAAATACTCATGTCACGTGACACCCCGGGAAAGGGGGGGGGGGCTGCCACGCTCTGCAGATGGAACGTTTTACATTTCTTATGCTAGAGGGCAGAATAATGCAGCCAATGAAATGAATGATGCTTCATTGCGTTCCCAAGAGATGACTCCACGCGCCCGCCAAGTTTGAATAAGATTGGCACAGAAAAACGCGAGATTTGAAACGGTAAATTGGCAATACGGATTTTGTCGATCGCAGCAGTGTAAGGGCTAGACCTCTATCCGCAAAAATTGGCACTAACTTCGTCGACAAACGGCTGTCGGTGTAGCTCGCTTGCAGACTACAGGCCAAGCAGTTTAGTTTTTTAATGTCCTCTAGACGCTTCTGAGTCACCGTTCGTCACTATCACAATTCTAGCTGCTCTCGGTCAAGTGTTGTCGGTGACTGCTAGACTTCAACTAAGTCGTCTGTCAAAGTCGATGTCACATTGTGAATGACGGTCGGTCGGTCAGGCAGTCAGTCAGTAAGGGGGTCCATACACGTACGAGTCTGGCTCGTGAGTACGACTCGGCTCGGGTTCCAATGAGCGAAACTCGTCCGTGTGTGGGTGGCAAAGTTGGGAGACAGCTCATGCGTTTGTGGTGAAATTAATCCGAGCCCGGCTCTCGAGTCAAACTCGCCGAGCCAGACTCATATGTGTATGGGCCCCTTAAGTCTTGGTGTCGAGCCTCACCAGATATTATTACCGTTTGACAGTTACGGACTTGTTTCTGTGGGGCGCCATCTCTGACAGGACGGGTCTGTCTTTTGTATATGCTGCTGGCCCTTGCCCTTGCATTTAACCCCCTTATATAGGTCACCTCAGTAGGCACTCGGCACTTGTATATTTTTTTCTTGTCTCTTAAGAGTCCTGATGTTCTAAGTTTATTCACCAAATTATGAACCGTCTGTCTGCTGAAGCTGAAGTTCCCATAAAGTTCATAAACATAATTTAGCATGTTGAGCAACTGCTATGCAATGACCGTGAGATAGGCAGATATACCAGGGCTGTTTCTACATATGAGGAAGGGAGCACATCCAGCAGGGTCTTTGGGAAAACCATCGCGCTCAAAATCATGAAGCGAACAGTTAAGTCTTCTGTCAGGATTCAAAAAATGAGTGTCAAAACATTTTGGAGTGGTTGGCCCCGTCCAAAATGGAAAAGAGTCTGCAACACAAAGTAATAGCAGGAGATGTAGGAGCACTGAACACTCTAGGTAGTTACGCCCCTCCCCAATCAGAAAAGCAGGATGATCATGATAAACCTTGAGCAATTGGCACCCTGTAAGGGAGTGGTCCGGAGTGAGCAGCCTTAAGGAGGGCACAGCTGGAGAGTAATCACTGTGAGAACTGAGCCACGGGGATGAAGGTGAGACCAAGCGCAGACATTGGAATAGAATAAGTGGCGGTATGCCATCCACTGGTCCCTATCCTGAGCCAGAGCAAACGAATCCATACTATCTTATCCTGTCTCTCTAAGATCAATTTTAATATTGTTCATTCACCTATGTCTTGGTCTTACAAATGGTCTCCTTCCTTCTGGCTTTCCCACTAATATCCTATATGCATTCCTCTTCTTCCCCATTCATGCTACATGCCCTGCTCACCTCATCCTCCTTGATTTTATGATTCTAATTGTACTTGGAGGAGAGTACAAGTTATGAAACTCCTCATTCCCTCTAGTTAGTTAGTTATTGAAGAGGGTGGGTTTCCCCATGCACTTAGACCAGTATTGGTCCATTGTGCTTCCCTCTATAATATTCTACCAGTCTCTATACCCTACCGATATTGGTGCGTACCATCAGTCCCGACCGAGCCAGCGAGTTCGGCCTCTACTGGCTTGGCGGTATCTATAATGCTTCCCCCATCTATCAGAGGCGTTAGAGACTACTTTTGGGCGGGAAACGTCCTTGAATTTGGCTCAGTGACCTCCTTTGGAGATATGATGTTCTTTTACGTGCCGTAAAGCTACGACACGGGGCCCACGGCTTAAAGTCCCTCCCGGAGGACTTTTTCCCTGAATTTTTCCGCCCTTAAAAATTCCACTACCTCCGCCGGGTTTGAACCCGAGTACCATGAGTCATGAGGTGGGAACGTTACCTCTAGACTACGGAGGCCGCTTCATTCCCTCTAAGGTATTCATGGCATTCTGCCAGAAATAAGAGCTCCCCATGTAGTCCTCCTGCTGTTCCCCTTGTCGTCTTGGCTGGGACAGATGACAGCTTTGGGCAAAACTGTCGCGTGTGAATACAACACTTACCACATCAACCCTGATGATAGAGACAAACACAGTCTTTGAAATCTTGGACACTAACTCAACAGTGACATGGCTGATTGTCTCAGAAGACTTCAATGTAAACTGTGTAAATTTTTAAAGTTGCCTGTTTCTAAGTAATACACCTTTTTTAATTCATTAGTAGCTTTTTTTTTTAATAAAACAAACATCTGTTAAACTTGCATTGTGTTATTTGCATTAAAATGTACCACAGCTTTATGAGTCACTGAACTTAATAACTGAATTATTAATAATATACATATAGTGTGGGACAAAATCATAACATAAAGGTAGCTAATAGATCCTTTGAAAATGTGGCACAGTTTGAATATTTTGGAACAACAGTAGCAAAACAAAATTAGATTCAGGAGGAAATTAAGAGGACATCAGATTTTGATAATGCTTGCTAACAGTCAGTTCAGTACTTTTGTTTTGTCAACTACTGTCTAAAAACTCTGGATGACCAAGGAATTGGAATCAGGGTTCAATTGTGCCCAGATCAAACCTTGGGCCCACCCATTCTCCAATCCAATGTTCAGTAAAGCAGCAGAGGCATGACCACTTGCTTAGTGCTGTGGTCACAAATGATGGAGGTATACCTCTACTCCTTCATACATCTCTACGGCATGGTCCTTAATTAATATGCACAAGGACAACTTTACCGTTATTTTATTAATAAAAACTAAAGTCCATGGCCTGTAGTCTGAAAGTGAACTATACCGACCGAGCGACCACTGCTTTTCGGCGAAGTTAGTGCCAACTTTAGCGGATAGAGGGTGATGCGTTGTCAGCGCAACGAACCCCCATGGCCGTTAATTTCGGTTTCCTAAACCGGGGCCTCTATTTCCTTGAAATAGCTCCTCAATTATCCTCACGAAGTTGAGTAGATCCCGTTCCTGACCCACTACTCAGAAACTGTGGCAGCACAGGGAATCGAATCCGCGACCTCTGGATCTGTATCCAGGAAATCTTGACTACAAATTTGCCTGCCAATTTTTAGTGCAGACTCCCACCCCAAATTTCACCAAAGTTTTCCAAATAACATGGAAAAATGCCACCTTACAGATGAACAAACATGACAAAGGAACCCTAATTTAATGTTCCTTTATTTACGACCACTCCATTCATTTAGTATTCAATTTCAATGATCCCAGCATTAAATTTAATCCATTTACGATATTCCTCAATTTGGTATTCAAATCCGTTCAGATCCACAGATTCCAAAAGAAACCTTAAATGGGAGGGTGAATGTGTTCATGTCATGCAGGCTGTGAAGAGAATACATAAAAACCATGACACATTCAAAACAAAATCCTTCTGTTGGAAGGAAGATGATGGCAGGGAAATATTTCAGGACAACTTCAACCACAAGAGAGCACTTCCTTCATTAAATGTAGGCACAACACCATGGCAGCACATTGTGACCTTCTTTAGAACCCAACAAAGGTGTCCTTGTGATGTGAAATAAGCATAAATCAATTGGAGATTATGTCAAGAACAAATTTTCCAAAAGACACCAATTATCACATGATCATTGATCTAAATTTCATTTCTATTAGAACTTGCAAGTCTTGCTAATTGGGGCTGTAAATTTGGAGAGATCTTTCATTGCTGGATCTTTTTGCAAAGCAGTAGTTTTAAACATATACAGCTAAATTACAAAACTGTATGCAAGTCATAAAATAAACACAATACGAGTAAACAAAAAATAGCACTGATATTGTCTCTCATGACATCAATACTATAATAACATTCTGCTTCAGCTGAAATTACACATTCTAACAGCAGTGGGAATGCAGTGAGCTTCTTGATGTCTGTGTAAACTCTATTACAGATATCAGAAAGTGGTATTAGATAACAGGTAAAACTCATAATAGTACCTCCTCCAAGTGGGAGATCATAAAGCATTGTGTTCTGCAAGGCTCTATACTTGGTCCATTATTTTTCCTACTGTATGTAAACTAGCTTCCTAATGTAATAACTGACAATGCAGAAATCATCCTATATGCTGATGACACAAGCGTCATGATGTCTAATCCTAACCTTCTGGAATTTGAAACTAATATGAATAAACAATTTTTAGCCATAAATGAATGGTTTAAAGCCAATTTGTTATCTTAAAAAAATTCATTAATTTTTATTCAGGACAAAAAATAGTTTAGCAACCAATATCAGTACATGCTGTGGAAACAAGAATATTACTACCACGTCAAATATAAAGTTTCTTGGTTTACACATCGACAAAACATTATCACGGAAACTTTGTACTGACCAATTTGTAACTGAAATGAGTTCAGCTTGGTATGCTATTAGGACAGCAAAAGGTTTTATGTCACAAGAAACCCTTAAGATGATTTATTTCTCCTATGTGCATTCTATTATGGAAAACAGTATAATTTTCTGGGGTAATACGTCTAACAGTATCAATGTCTTTAGGATACAAAAGCGGATAATTAGAGTTATTATGAATACAAAAACTAGAGACTCCTGTAGGGTTTTATTTAAAAAATTAAATATATTGCCAATGTATTCACAATATATATACTTGATAATAATGTTTGTCATAAAAAATAAAGATCTGTACAAATCGAATCATGAGATTCATAGCTTCAGTACTAGACACAGCACAAACTTACACCTTCCTACATCACGTTTGATAGTTTTCCAAAAATGACCCTACTTCTCTGGTATCAGAGCTTATAATCATCTTCCACCTCATATAAAAAGTCTGAGTAATGAAATTAAACTATTCAAACCGATGCTAAAAACGTTTCTTCTTTCCAATTCGTTTTATTCATTGGATGAATATTTTAACTGTAAAGTAAACTAAACACTTGGGATATACTCCCTACTAAGTCAACTTTTTTACGATACTTATAATCTGTTCATATATATTCATCACATCTCAGTACTATCAGTACATTAGTTCTAACATTTTAAACATATAGCTGTCATACAATGTACACAAGTTGTTCCATCTGTGTCATGGGTATTAAGTGTGCAGGCATCTATGACCTGTTTGTTGTCTGGGTATGTTTGTAAGTAATAATTGATGGAATGTCCTAATAAATAATCTGTTTTTAGATATCAGACCAATGTTTGAGATACTGTATTGTGGAGATGAATTATTGATGTATTTATATTCGTATCTTGTTAATGTGATGCGACTTGTCTGGTTTTGTCTGTGACTAATTCCACGTCTACTGGTCATTACTGTACCACAAAGGATCAACAGAATATTTAAATAAATTGAATTTAATTGAATCTACAATTTCAAATGGGACCTCAGTCAGTAAGGCTATGGGCTGAACAAGAAGGAATTAAGAGTTAAATTCCTGTCAGAGGCATTTCTTTTCTGCATATCATCCAGACCAGCTCTGAGGCCTGCCCTGCTTCCTATACAATGGGTACCAGGGGCTGTTTCCTTGGAAGTGGAAGAGGTATGAAGCTGAACACTCACCTCCATCTAATGCAGAGGTCATGAATGGTGAAGCTATACCTCCACCTCTCCACCTGTCCATCATGATTCACTAATTAGGCTCAGGGATAACTTTACTTTTAACCTTTACCTTTACAATTTAAAGTATTACTACTACCAATAAAAGTCTGGTTTCAATACCTTTGGTCTAAACAGTAATTGTTTAATTTTGCAGTGTCAGCTGGAAAAGTCAGCAGTATAATCAGAAATGAAAAGGTGGTTATGTATAGGTTGAAGAAACTAGGGTTTATTTAATTAATTTATTATTTATTTAATTTTATATTTATATATATAAATATATTTATATATAAATTTATTTATTTATTTAACCTAATCAGTCAGTGAATCAGTCGACCACCATCACCACCACCACCACCACTCTTTATCTCCCACTGGAGCATAGGACATTAACAACAAAGTGTTGTTTTCTCACATGATTCTTGCTGAGTTGTTCGATTTCCTTCCATGTCTTCACAGCAGCCAATGCTTCCTCTCGTACTGTTCTCTGCCAAACTCCTCTTTTCCTTTGTCTTTGTGGGTTCCACTCCAAAGCTTCCTTCTCGACTGCATTTTCCTTTCGAAGAGTATGGCTGATCCAATTCCATTTACGTCTGGTTATCTGTTCAGTTATTTTTAGTTCATTTGTCTTTTCCACAGTTCATCATTTGTTATCGTAACTGGCCATCTCACATTTACCATTCTACTGCGGCACTGATTTACAAAGCTTTGTTATTTTCTACATATTTCTTGGGTGACTCGCCTTGTCTCATATCCATGTGATAAAACTGATTTCACATTAGAGTTGAAAATTCATATTTTGTTCATAATGAAACATCACTTGATTTCTGTATTTGATTAAAAGCCTCATTTGCTTTAGATATTCTGTTTCTTACATCTTCCACAATGCAACCCTCCTTTGTAACTATAGTACCAAGATAAGAGAATTTATCAACATTTTCCCTTTCTTTCTGTCTAGAGTAAAAGTATTTTTATTTTTATTATTTACATGCATTGCTTTTATTTCTGCTTGATTAATCTTCATTCCAACTTTCCTGGCTTCTCTATTTAAATCAACCAACTTGTCTGTCATATGTTTAAAATTGTGTGCGAAATCCAAGTTCTCCAGTTTATGTGTGAGATCCCATTGTATGCCTCTTTGTTTGTGTTCTATGGTTCTCATTACTGAATCCATCATAACAAGGAAAATGGTTGGTGACAAATACACCCTTTTTTACAGCTGTACCTGTCTCAGTATGTGAACTAAGTTTCCTGTTGTGTATAACCTGGCAATTATAATCTTTGTGTGATTCTTGTATGAGTTTTATTATTTTTGGTGGAACCCCATAGTTCTTTCACGCAGTAGTGTAGTTGGTTGAGGGGCTATGCTTCAAGCCAGATGGTCGTGGGTTCAAGTTCCAATGAAGTCACTGGATTTTTTTTTCAATTAACCTAATCCTTCCAGCCGCACTATGGCCCTGGGGTCGACTCAGCCTCTAACAGAAATGAGTACCAGGAATTAATTAATTAATCTTCCTGGGGAGTAAAGCGCCGCTGGAGCGTAAGGCTGACAACCTTACCGCCATTTTTGAGTTTATTGTCTAGATAATGTGGGACCCTCAACATCTCATAACCCTGTGGGCCTTCACGGCCTGGTACAGGGTTAGCTTTACTTTTTTTTTAATTTTACCCCATAGTTCTTTAGTTCTATCCATATTTGTTTCCAATCCATGGAATCAAAGGCCTTCTCAAAATCTATAAACAGACGGTATAGAGCACTAAGAAATTAATTTGACTGTACTATCAATACTCTGACTGTATTGGCGGGTGGTAATGACGCCATCCTTGGTGAGGTTGGCTCAGCCACGGCTGTGTCTTCAGTGGGGACATATCATAGACCAGGCATATGTTGGGACACAGCTTTGGAACACCTCCTTGTGGTCCCACTGGGCAACGACAGTCTTGGGGGTCTCTATCAGTATGACCTTCCGGGGCTGGCGCCTGAGTTTCCATAAAGGGTGATGGCTATGAGACCGAAGCCCCCACACTGCGACATAATGACTCTTGGGTGTCACTACAGTGCACCTGGAACGAATGCGGGAGAGCACTCCTATGGGGTAGCTATGGCTATTTAAGTTGTCTCCCTAGAGTGCCAATAAGGTGCCGCAAGCCTTAGGGCTCAACACTCTTAAAATGGTTTGAGCAACCCATGTGGAGGGGTGGGAATGGGGGAGCTCAGAAGCAACCCCCAGGGGCTATAATATCATGTAGGATCCCCTGGTCGCAACCTCATGACTAACTGGTGTCGTAATCCCATTTATCATCTGGGATACCCCTTTCCCCCCGAACAAGCTCTTGGTCCTTGAGGCTTGTGAGGGTTGCATTTATTACAGAACCAAACCACCTAAGCCAAGGCGTGAGGCATCATGCTAAGGGCTGCATGGCACTGAGGTGGAAATTAGCGATCTTTAACGATCCCCTCGGGGCATCAGGCAGCACCCCGTTGTATTTATGCCTTCCACCCAAATGAGGCGCTGCGGGTGGTGACCTTTAAAATCCCCATAACTCGGACCAATATGAAAGGAACCAAAAAGAAAACTGGTCGTAAGGACCTTAAACTGTTGAGGGACCCCCCTCCAAGGGGATCCATATGTGAAATACTTCAGCAGGGACCTGGAAGCTCTTGTGAACCAGTAAGGGACCCAGATGCAGCCAGCAAACCTGCTGTTGAATTTTCAGCCAAAGCCAGGGACAAACCAGTGGTTCAGAACATTCTTGAGGCAAAACCAAAAAATACTCCCCTGGGAGTCAGTAATACTGACACACCACTGCAGGGAGCTAGTACTTCCAACATACCTGCAGTAGGAGAAAGACTGGGACACCTAATCTCTGAAGTAGGTGGACCCCGTCTGGTGAAGAAAGCCTTGTCTGGATGCACTAGACATAAGTAAAAAAAAGGCAAGAGCTGAGGCAAGCAAAGCAGGAACTAGGAGCAGTCAGCAACCAGGAAATGCAGGCTCATCTAAGCAGGGAGAAACCTCCACCGGCACCTGTAAGAGGCCAAGGCCGGAGGGCAGTACCCCTACAGAAACGGTCAGAACTCCAAGAAGGCCCAGGGACTTACAAGGAGGCTCTAACCAATATAAAGGCAACCTATCCTGAGGATAAGCTAACCGATGACGACCAAAATTCCATTCTGGAAGCATTGGGGGAGGTGTTACGTAGGACTCCAAAGGGAGAACTACCACACCTGAAATCATACAGACTAGTGGGAGGTGCACTTATTTGTGTATGCGCCGACAAACAGTCTGGTCAATGGCTCACCAAAGCCATTGACAACCACAGGCTGGAATCAGGGGCCAGGCTGAAGGCTACGGACGCCAGGAACCTGCCCAAGCCTGTTAAAGTGGCTCTCCAGACAAGGGACAAAATTGTCCAGAATCAGGAAGAGCTGCTGAAACGGATTGCAGACCTTAATCTGGGACTTCATACTGAGAACTGGAGGGTACTCAATTAGCAATCTGAGTCGAAAGGCCAAAGGCTCAATTTATTCATAGACCGGGATTCCCATACTATTATACAGAGGGCCAGTTACAAAATATTTACAGGACTCTCACAGGGGACTGTTAAGGTGCTGGATGATCCTGAAGTTCAGCGCCAGGCAGAACCCGTGACAGATACTGTATTTTCCAACTCGAACTCTGAGGAGGAAGGGGATGAGATACCTAGGCCCCCCAGATGACCAATGTTAAACATATCAGGGGACCTCTTCGCATTTAACCCAATCCGAGAACGGGAAGGGACATAAGATGGAAATTGACCCCTCCCCAATTGAAGAAATCACTAAACAAAAACATCTTTAATACAGACAGAGACACACACAATACATGTACACTCACACAACACACACACATGCACAACACATACAAACAAAATGAAATTTCTTCAGATTAACCTACACCACAGCAAAGCTGCCATGGCAACTCTGTGCCAGCAACTAGCTGAGGGAAAGGCAGATATAGCACTTATTCATGAACCTTGGATATACAAGGGTCAAATAAGGGGCTTAACTAACACAGGGGGAACAATTTACTCCGCTGTACCCAGTAATAATGCAAAGATCTTGTGTTTATATCAAGAATCATGTTAACGCCTTGCCTTTGTTAGAGCTCTGTTCTAGGGATACAACGGCAGTAAGGATAATATACCCATATCGAGGAGGCAGCAAGGAGCTGATTGTTGCTTCAGTCTACCTCCCATATGTCTCGGATGAACCTCCACCAACTAAAGAGATGAGGGACATCACAGACTACTGCTGTAGCAGGAAAAAGCAACTCATCATTGGGTGTCATGCCAACGCGCACCACATCTTGTGGGGGAGCACTGGCACTAACCCAAGGGGAGAGAGCCTTATGGAATTTCTGGTGAGTTCGAACCTGAATATTCTTAACCATGGTAACGAACCTACCTTTGTGGTTTGCAATAGGAAGGAGGTTACTGATTTGACACTAGGGACAAATAACATAGGGACCCTGGTAAGCAATTGGCATGTATCTGATGAGCCGTCCCTATTGGATCACACACACATATACGTATATGCTTTAAAATAAGCAACATTACAGTAGATCAAGCTACTTATAGGAATCCTAAGAGAAGCAATTGGGAGTATTACAAAGATGACCTAAAAGTAAATCTAGGGACCATCTCGTGAAATATACGCACAATAAAGGATGTTGATCAGTCCATTGACTAGTTGCAACAGGCTATTATCTCGTCCTTTAATCAGAATTGTCCGGCTAAGACCATTCGGGGACCAAGGAAAGCACCTTGGTGGAGTATACAGCTGAGTGGGCTTAGAACCAAAACGAGAAGGCTGTTTAATACAGCTAAAAGAACAGGACAGTGGGACACCTACAACGAAGCCCTTACCTATTACAACAAGGAAAGCCAAGCAATCCTCTTGGAGGAGGCACTGCCAGGAGATCTATGATGTACTGGGCAGTGCCAGACTCATGAGAATCATGACAAAACAGGCGACCAACAAGGTCAGCACAATTAAGCTGCCTAATGGACAGTATACTCAAACAGGAATGGAGACGCTGAATGAATTATTCAGAGTTCACTTCCCTGATTAAAAATTGATTGATAACATGGACGATGGACAAGATCAGTAAAACCTGGGCACTTGCCAAAGCAAGATGAACAGGCAGACTGGAACCTGGCCAAAGTCATAATTAACCAATCAAAAATCAGATGGGCACTAAATGACCATTTAAGTCAGCAGGAACAGACGGAATTGTACCAGCACTTTTGCAGCATGTGGCAGAACTTTTAATTCCACACCTATGCCGCATATATAGAGCCTGCTTGGCATATGGTTTCATCCCCATAGCCTGGAGGCAATTTAATGTGACATTTATCCCAAAGCCCGGGAAACTTAATTATACTGAGGCTAAGGCTTATCATCTTATTAACCTGTTGTCTTTCTTGTTGAAAACGATGGAGAAAATAGTGGATAGGCATATCAGGGATGGGGTGTTGAGGACATATCCTCTACACCAAAACAAACATGCCTACCAAACAGGTAAATCTACCGAAAGTGCACTAAACAATATGGTAACATGCATAGAAAGTGCGATTGAACACAAGGATATTGCCTTTGGAGCATTCCTTGATATAGAGGGAGCTTTTGATAGAACCTAATTTGATATAATCACAGGCTGCTGAAAGGCATGGCATAGAGCCTGCAATATGCAGGTGGATCAATGCTATGCTGGAAAGCAGAACCATAGCTGCCACATTATCAGGAGAAACCCTGGGGATGTCTGCATCTAGGGGATGTCCGCAGGGTGGCGTACTTTCTCCTCTGCTGTGGGGCCTGGTTGTCAACGATCTACTATGGGGACTTACTGATGATGGGTATTATACAGTAGGAGATGCTGATGACATAGCAATCCTCATAAATGGAAAATTCCTTACGACCGTATCAGAGCGTTTTCAAACAGCTCTGCACATGGTCCAACGATGGTGTGAAAGAACAAGTCTTTCCATCAATCCCAATAAGACAGTAATTATACTGTTTACTAGAAGAGAAATATAAAGGACCTTAAGGAACTGACTCTCTTCAATAAGACAATCCGGCTCTCCAATGATGTCAGGTACCTTGGTCTAGAATTAGACAAGGGGCTGACATGGAAAAGGCAGCTGGACAAGGTCATTAATAAAGCCTATAAGGCTTTTTGGACATGCAGAAGCATGTTTGGTAAAACATGGGGACTGCAACTGCACATTGTGCATTGGATATATACTGCGGTGGCCCAGAGTCAAACTCAAGACAAACAAGACAGAACTTAGCAAATTGCAAAGGTTGGCTTGCTTAGGTATCACAGGAGTAATTCGAACATCTCCAACAGCTGCACTAGAGATATTCCTTGGACTCCCACCACTGTATCTACAGTTGGAGGCAGAGGCCAGGGCAGGAATCTACCGTCTCCAGCGCAGTGAACAATGGAAACCTAGATCTGGTTTTGGCCATGCATACGTAACTCAGGACATGAAAAAAGAACCCATATTACAAATGGGGTCCGACAAAATGATACTGAGACGTGTATATGAAAAACCCTTCATGGTCAAATTTCCTGACAGGAGTGAATGGGAAAATGGGTTTTGGCCCGATAGAAAAGGGGGACTGATCTGGTATACAGATGGTTCCAATAGAAAAGGTGGACTCATCTGGTATACAGATGGTTCCAAGATAAATAAAGGCACTGGAGCTGGTGTGTACTGCTATGGTATGAGGCGGAAACTTAGTTTCAACCTTGGGCAATACACGGCAGTATTCCAGGCAGAAGTATATGCCATTAAGGCATGTATTATGGAGAATTTTGATAGGAACACAAGAAATACTGGGGATCCTTAACTGGACTCAGGCAAGCGAAGGAACTCATATGACGACCTTCCATTAAAAGAGCAAAGGAACTTATGAAATTCATTGATTCATTCATTTATTCACATTTCATACGATCTTTACAAGGTCGAAAAACAACCAATTAGATATAGAAATCGTCAAGTAGCTTAA
>NW_019737419.1:36303-46910 GCF_002891405.2 Cryptotermes secundus
AACATTTTCCGGATCGGTGTCCGCTAAGAAGGGGACGTTTTTCAAGGCATCCACTACCAGTTTGATCTTCATTTTGCTCGCGTATGAACTGTCCTGACTCAAAAGTTCAGTGCCCGAGGACTCGGTTTTAGATACTAAGGGAGACTTAGCTGCCGTGCTTGAAGAAGGCAGGAACGGCTCGATGGCGGCCCACTTCTCCTTCACGCGCTTCCTCAAGTCGTCCATCGCCCCGCCAGCCTCCAGCCCCAGCTGACTGGCCAACTCCTCCAACTGTTGCTTGGACATAGCGTGACGCCAGGCAAGTGGCATGGTCGCAGGCATATAACACAACACAACAATAGTAAATAATAATACAGTAAACCAGAACTAGGGACACCCCGTTAACCACGCTCTGCTACCATTTGTGAGCGGACACTCCCATCTATCTTTCCTTCCGGGGGGGGGGACGCCGCTCCGTCTCCTAGTTCTCGCTGTTGTGTCTAATACTTCCCCGAGATACAAGGGGTGTCCAAGCAATACAAAAGTTTAATATAACAAGTATAATAAGGTACAGTACAATAACTCTCAGAACAGTACAAATAATAGATCACAGTAGTTTAGCTAACATTTTTAGCTTGCCCACAGTAACTCTCAGAACAGCGCAAAATAATAGTACACAACAGTTTAGCTAAGCCTTTAGCTTGCCCACAATAACTCTCAGGACGGTACAAATAATAGATCACAACAGTTTAGCTAAGCTTTAGCTTGCCCACAATAACTCTCAGGACGGTACAAATAATAGATCACAACAGTTTAGCTAAGCTTTAGCTTGCCCACAATAACTCTCAGGACGGTACAAATAATAGATCACAACAGTTTAGCTAAGCTTTAGCTTGCCCACAATAACTCTCAGGACGGTACAAATAATAGATCACAACAGTTTAGCTAAGCTTTAGCTTGCCCACAATAACTCTCAGGACGGTACAAATAATAGATCACAACAGTTTAGCTAAGCTTTAGCTTGTCCACAATAACTCTCAGGACGGTACAAATAATAGATCACAACAGTTTAGCTAAGCTTTAGCTTGCCCACAATAACTCTCAGGACGGTACAAATAATAGATCACAACAGTTTAGCTAAGCTTTAGCTTGCCCACAATAACTCTCAGGACGGTACAAATAATAGATCACAACAGTTTAGCTAAGCTTTAGCTTGTCCACAATAACTCTCAGGACGGTACAAATAATAGATCACAACAGTTTAGCTAAGCTTTAGCTTGCCCACAATAACTCTCAGGACATTACAAATATATGAATATATCATCACCCAAGATGGTAATAAGCCAATAATGTCCAACCCTGCAAAAAAATGTAAATAAAGATATGTATAAATATATATATATATATCCTCAGACCGCCAATACGACTATTCCTTTTGTGAACCTTCACGGAAAAAAAGGAACCAAACCGAATTTAGACTGGCCACGCCCAAAAAAGAATTTTGCTTGTTACCTCCTTCCCCGACGTCTCGTCCTAGAGTGTCCGTCTCCCTCTACCCTACTAGTTACCATAAAACCAGAACCAGTTGGAGGGGGGGGGATCACGTGATAGGGCAGTACGGAAGAACCTTCTAGACACGAGGAGGAGAAAAAAAAAAGAAAGAAAAAAAAAGGGGGTAGGAAGAAAAGCCGCTGAACGGAGCCTAAGTAAGACGCATGGCTCACTGTAACTAAACTTTGACAATATAAGCTAACAAACTGAGTATAATTGGTAATAAGAAATGCAAGTAATAATATGTACAATTTAAAAAGGCTTCATCACATAAAACCTGTTTTGTCGGATAGTTTAAGTCTCTTACTAAAAAAGCCTTAATCAAACTACCATATTGCTTAAATAATTATATATTATAACCATAAAACATCATCTCATAAAAAAATTCATCCAATGTATAAAAAGAATTAAAATACAAAAATTCCTTTGTCTTTAAACTTATTTATATCCTTTGAAATTAGCTTAAGAGTTGGGAAGTGCATTACAAATCCTTACTGCCATGTGATACACCCCATTTCCATATATCGCCAAATTTACTTGGGTCATGTGTATGTCCATAATGTGTCTGGTATTAATTTCATAGTGAACTTTGTTTGTATCAAATATTTCTCTGTTTTTTACAATAAACATCATCAAGGAGTATATGTATTGTGATCTTAATAGAAATATATACATATCTTTAAAATGTTCTCTACATGAATCTCTAAAACCACATCATTTCATTATTTTTACAGCTCTTTTTTGTAGCTTGAATAATCTTTCAGCATGAGACAAGTTACCCCAGAGCATTATACTGTATGACATGACAGAATGGAAATATGAGAAGTAAACACTTTTTAATGTTTTCATGGAGACTATTAGTTTTACATTTCTTATCATATAGCAGGCTTTGTTCAATTTCTTTATTATGTCTTCTATATGACCATCCCAAGTTGTCATTTTGGATTGTCAGTCCAAGAAATTTAGTGTAATTAGCACATGTTATGGTAGCACCAAGTTCTCCCATATCCCTATCACACCTAGTTCTTGCAGTGAAGTTCATGTAGTATGTTTTTATTATATTGAGACATTAAATTCTTTTTAAACCAATCATCCAAAATCCTGTATACTTCATTAATTTTGGTTTTGAATTTTATTGTATTTGCACGAGAAATTAACACACAATCAGCAAAAAGTATGGGTGTACTCATCACCTCCAATATCTTTGGTAAATTATTTATATTATGAACAGCAATGGTCCAAGAATGGATCCTTGTGGGACAACACTGGTTATTTTAACCCACCATCTAGTCCATTAAAAATTTCAGTTCTCTGTTTTCTATTTAAAAGATATAATTCAAATAGGTTATATTGTTTGTCCTTTATTCCATAGTACCTTAATTTAATAATATTTCAAGCTAACACAATCAAAAGCCTTTTCTAAGTCACAAAAAATCCCACTGACTTGCATTTTCTTATTTAATGAGTCTAATATTCTCGAGATCAGACAATATATTGCATTTTCAGTCCCTTTATTTTCTCTAAAACCAAATTGATATTTACTTAGTATACTATTTTCCTTCAAATGTTTCATCAATCTACTATACATTACCTTCTCAAAAATTTTATTGATTGATGTTAATATGGAGATAGGTCTACAATTTGATACCAAGTTCTTGTCGCCTTTTTTTGTAAATAGGTATAATAGTAGCACATTTTAGTCTATCAGGGTAAATACCCTCAAACAAAAATTTTGTTACATAAGAAGCTAATAAGTGTTAATTAGAGTCAGTGAGCAGAGGAATATCCTACAAGAAATAAGAAAATGGAAGGCTAATTGGATTGGTCATGATTTACGCAGAAACTGCTTTCTAAAAGAAGTTATTGAAGGAAAGATAGAGGGGCACATAGAAGTGACAAGAAGGCGAGGAAGAAGACCTAAGAAGATGCTGGATGACCTTGGGGACAGAAGAGGATACTGTCATTTGAAGGAGAAAGCTCTATTTTGAATTGTTTCATTTTGGTCCATTACACTATCAATCACAAAGTTAATAGAAGGTCGGTCAAGTGTAACAATTTGTAGGTCACTTTTTTTATTATTATTTCTGCCTTACATGTTTCGGTTTGACACAACCATCATCAGAGGCACTTGCTACAATTATGGAAACACTGTCACTGTTTTTGATGTTCACAATTTTGTTTGTCATGTGGACGTTGCTACGATATGTTGACGTGTAAAAGCACAAAACATGCTAAGATAGTTGAGTACACTCTCAAGTTCTCACTTTTCATCCGAACTTATTTTTAAGTTAAAACGCTAAAATGTTAAAATATTTGGTATAAAATGCTGAACTCCTCCTTGTTAATTCATCCCGAAGNATGACAAACAAAATTGTGAACATCAAAAACAGTGACAGTGTTTCCATAATTGTAGCAAGTGCCTCTGATGATGGTTGTGTCAAACCGACACATGTAAGGCAGAAATAATAATAAAAAAAAAGTGACCTACAAATTGTTACACTCGACGGACCTTCTATTAACTTTGAGAAAGCTCTAGATCGCATTAAGCGGAGGAATTGTTTTGGAAGAGACGGTGGACCTGTCGTCTGACAGATTACTGATCATGATGATGAAGCTAGTGGGTTCACTAATAAAGGTTTTACAGATTTTAAGTATATTATTCAATATTTCATCATACCCATGTGATTGGCCTGATTTAAGGGACAATATGATCTTTTCAATTTCTCTACTTGTAGTTTTAGTTATTTAATGCTCGGAAAAGGAGTCTCAAATGCATTAGTCAAGTACGTCATATAGCTCATAGGTTTGGATTTGTCATTTGAATTCTTTTGTGTGTTTATGAATGTTATAAGCTACTTCAGTAAAATATTTATTGAATGTATTAACAATATCAATTAAGTTAAAAGTCCTTTTGCCTTCAATATTAAGTGTATAAATATTTTCACTATTTGCTTTCTTTAGCAATTCATTATTTATTATTCTCCAAGTCATTTTAACTTTATTCTTTGAGATATTAATCTGCTTATCATATGACATCTTCTTGGCTAGATTTATCACTCTTGTTAATATTTTAGAGTAATTCTTATAATAAGTATTTAAAATTGGGTTATTACCTTTCTTTACTTAATCATACTTACAGGACACTGCCACCTCAAAGGACACCTATTCAAACTGGGACTAAATGATAGTCCCACCTGTGAAAGGTGTCAGGAAGAAAATGAAGCAGCCACACATATCCTGTGTGAATGTGAGGCATTAGCTTATTTAAGACTACGTCACTTGGGTCAATACTTCATGGAACCAAGTGACTATTTTGATGCCCCTATGCTCAAAATCTTACGCTTCATCCGAAGCGCGGGGTTGCTGAAGGGATAATTAAAAAGGGGAAGCACAACAGACCACTGTAGGTTGTGGTGCAAGGGCCGAGAAGGCCAACCCCTCACACATTCATTCATTCTGACTGTATTAATTTGATCATACACATGACCTGTTGCTTCTAAAGCCTGCTTTTTCTCTTCTTAGCTTTGTTTCTATTCCATTTTTTATTCTTCCGCGTATGATTCGAGGAAATATTTTACTGATCACCGGAAAAAGTGTAATTCCTCTACAATTTGAACAGTTAAGAGCATTTCCTTTCTTTGATAATTTGAACAGAAGGCCTTTTCTCCAGTCTTTGGAGATTTCTTCCTGTTTCCAAGTTTTTTCAAACAAACTGCAGAGTATATCTGCTGCTAAATCCATATTGTCCTTCAACATTTCAGGTGGGAAATTGTCCAAACCTGGGGCCTTACCATTTTTTGTGTGTTTTGATTTTTTTAATTTCTTCTTCTTCTTTCTCTGCCTCATCACATCAACATGATGGCGTTGATGTATGTATCACATCTGATATTGCTGGATTTAAAATCTCTGTAAAATAATCTTGCCATCTTCTCATTTGATCATCATTTGTAAGCAGAGCCCCATGTTTGTTTTCTATAGGTTGTATACCATGATACTTTCTTTTAGACAATTTTACTCTAATACTGTATAATTCCTTTATATCTCCTTTCATTATGGCTTCCTCTGCTTTATTTGTTTGTTCACTCACCCACTTTCTTTTATCTCTTCTGATGTTCTTTTTAACTTCAGTGTCAGCTTCCTAATATTCTTCTTTTTATTATTATTATTATTATTATTTAATTACATTCCATTAATCCATACAAGGTCAAATGACCTATAGGATATAGAAATTGTCATTATAAATATAAAACAATAGTATAATAGGAAATCTCATATACATGTCATAAGCCTTACAGTAACCACCTGAAACATTTTACATAGAATTAATACAAATATGGTAATAAAAGTAAATTACAACCATTAACTAAACAATGTAAAGGTATTCATTGGGAAGTTGTTTTGTAAAATTCATCAATGCTATAAAATGCATGTTCAGTGAGATAGCTTCTCAATAAAGATTTGAATTGCTTAACGTCTTTAGATAACAATTTAATATTCAAAGGTAAGTGATTATAAATCTTGCTCCAGAGAACAGCACTCCTTTTTGTACTACTGGTAAATTTGTAGAGGGTAAGTATAAATTATAATTACAGCAGGTATTAATATCATGAATATCCGTGTTAGATGTAAAGTAACTTTTATTCTTAATAACGAAAAGAAGTAAGGAAAAAATATACTGAGACTGGAGTGGCAATATTTGTAATTTTTTGAACAAATCTGACATAAATCAAATTTGCCTGATCCAGACATAACTCTTATGATTCTTTTTTGAATTTTAAAGATACTCATACTAAGGGGGCATTACCCCAAAAGATAATGCCACACTCCAGTATCGAATGTACACAAGAGTAGCAAATCATCTTTATTGAATCTAATGACATAAAGGGCTTTATTGCCCTTACTGCAAAACAGACCTTATTTAATCTTAATGATAACTCAGTAATATAATTCTTCCAAGACAGGGTGCTATCAATATTTATTCCAAAAAAATTAGGGCAATTGATGTTAGTAATTAATGAGTTGGTTGATTTAATTTGGATTTCTATTTCTTTATCCTTCTTTAAAAAGAACTGTAAGAAATGTGTTTTATCACAATTTAGAGTTAAATAGTTCCTATTAAACCATGTCATTGTTTCATTAAAACTGAAATAATATTCCTTCTTAATTCTTCAGGACTCGAATTAGATATAATAATACTTGTGTCATCTGCAAATAATATAGGCTGAGCTAATTTCTTTAAGGAAAATGGGAAATCACTTATGTAAATGAGAAATAATAGTGGTCCCAATATAGAGCCCTGTGAACTCGATGTTTGACCTGCTGCCATTTTGGAAATACTTTATTCAGTTTAATATCTCTCATAATTGTTCTTTGATATCTATTTTCTAGCTCTGATGTCATTCGATTGCTGTACGTGAGATTTCATAAAAGTTCATTTTTTCCGGGCGCATATTCTGGTTAATCAAAAGCCTTTTGTAAGTCGCAAAATAAACCACACATATTTTTTTTGTCTAGGGATGTTAATATATTATTTAAAAGATTATGCATTGCCATTTCAGTGGATGATTCTTTTCTAAATCCAAACTGTTCCTTAACCAAGATATTGTTCATATTTAAATGGGAGTATAGTCTTTTATAAATAATTTTTTCAATGATCTTAGAAAAAGTTGGAAGAAGTGAGATATGTCTGTAATTAGAGATTTCAGCTTTATCACCTTTCTTGTTGGGCAGTTTAACTTCAGAAAACTTCAGTCTCTCTGGCAAAATACCTGTTAGAAGGATCTTGTTACATAAATATGTTAAAGGAGACAAGATATATATATGGAGCACTAGATTTCATAATTCTTAATGATATTTCATCATAGCCATGAGAATTTTTGGGTTTCACTGACAGCATTATTTTTTGAATTTCATAAGCATTTGTATTGCTAAGATTCATCTTTGGAAATAAGTGATAACAATTCTGATGTAAATAAAATAAAAATTATTTGTTATTAACAGAGGGATACCCAGAGGAATTATTATTAAATAATTTTTTGGCTATGGATGAAAAGTAATTATTAAATGCATCTACAATACCTATGGGGTTACAAGATAATTTATCATTTATTTTCATCGTGGTTGTATTATCAGTAGGTCCTCTGTTATTAGTAACAGTTTTCACAATATTCCACGTAGTTTTAGTCTTGTTGTTAGATTTTACTATAAGTGTGTTATAATGTAATTTTTTGGTTGCCATAATAACGCTGGTCAAGATTCTGCAATATTTCTTAAAATATTCTTTGACAGTAGGATCATTGCTATTTCTGGAAACTAGATATAGTATTCTTTTATTTGTGCATGAAATTTTAATACCAGAAGTTAGCCATGATTTTTGTGCATGTGTATATTGAAATTTTTTTCAATATGTTCAAAAATTAATTGAAGGCTATATTCACATTCGTTTCAGAGAAAACCTCTTCCCAATTTTCATAACTTAACAAAATTAAAAATTGACCTATAGTATAATTATTAATAACACTTTTGTAATAAAATATCTGTTCATGGCCTAGAACAGTAATATTATTCAAAACAATGACCTGCGCATCTTGGTCCAACAGACCGTTAATAAGAGGATGCACAGAGAATCCACGTGTAGCTGTTAATATGGATATTATCTATTAAAGTACAAGAATTATAAGAAATTCTTGTAAGAAAATTAATTATATTGTAAAGATTAAAGGAAGCTAAAAGTGAGTTTAAACAATCTTTCCCAGTATTGGCATTTAAATAATTTACATTAAAGTCACCATATAAAATTATCTCATTTGAAGAATTATACATTTTATTTAATTGTAATTCCAGCTGATTTAAAAATGAGAAAGATTATCCATAGGAGATCTACATATATACAAATAATGATAATATTTTTGACATAAATTGAAATTTTAAAATCCTTTTCTTTATTAAATTAATCCAAATTAATAGTATCAAATTGAAGGTTTTTATGAATAAGAACACATACTCCTCCATAACTATATATTTGTCTGCAGAAGGAATTATCCATCATATATTGATTAAAATTAACATTATCTATTTCACTTAGTCTCAAGTGATGTTCGGATAAACAAATGATTTGGGGTGCAATGTCAGTTAAAGAAATTAAAAATTCTTCAAATTTATTCTTAATTTCCCATATATTTTGATGGATGATTATTAATTTGTTTCTTTTATGGTAATCATGCCTAGTTTTGTTAACAGAATAATAGTATATCTTATCAATCATATTATGAGATTGATTATATTTATTTATTATGATGGCATGCCTATCAGGTAATTGATTTGAATTTTAGTTTCCCCCAAAAATCACTAGATCTAGTAACAGGTATTTTTTTGTTCTGACCACAATTCCTAAAGGGGACTTTTCCCTCACATTCAGAATTACCATTATCTTGCAATTCATTATGCCAATCCAAAGTAATCAGAGAGAGATATTTCTGTTCAAAGAGTGACTGAACAAAAGATGCTAACAAATAATTAGCCAGCTGTTTCCCTTATTTCTATGTAGACCGTGGTTTGTAAATAGCTTTCTACTATTGATTTCAATAACATTAGCATGAGGAAAGGCTTTTGTTAATTTCTTAAATTTCCTATTTAAAATTGACATGCTATTATTCACCGAATTTGCATTTGGCAAGTCATATCTAAAAGGCACATTCAACACAGCAATATCCATGTGATTGTTAGTTTGTATACAATTTGAGATGTTCCTCAAGGTCACAGAGAATTCATTCAATTCATAATCATTTGATCCATAACAAATTACTACTATATCATTATGAGATAAACAATTACTCCTCCTAAACTGAAGATTTTAGTTCACAAGAATTAGATCCAGGCTTTACTACACTATAAATCTCATAGTTTTTACTAAGGACGTCAAATTACCTCCATAACCTCTAATGTGACTGTCCCCAACAAGAATTACTCTATGTTTATTTTATAAGGCAGTAATACCCCTATTACTTTCATTTATGACTTACTCAGAATATTTATTCTATCATGAATAGCAGCACTGTACTCAAAACCATTCTTCTTAGTGTCATTAACATAAATTACAACATTCATTATGGTGGGGACAGATTGTAATTAGAATTTACGTTTTTTGATTCTTGTTTCAAACTGTTTTACATATTTTTTTTATATTTTTCTGATTTTGGAATTCTGTCCATGTTTCTTCTGACATCCAATCCTTTTTTCTTTCTCTCTAAAACCTAAAATATTTTCAGCAGTTTCCACATAAATGTCTTCAATTTTACATCATGTTTCTTCAACATCATCACCTGAGTGGTTAAGAGCTTTCAAATCAATTTCTTAATTCTATTTTATATTCTTAAGTTGTGCATTTTCCAATTTCTTTATATCTAGTCTCTTTCTCATAATACCATGTTTTTTCTTGACAGCAGTAATTTTTATTCGAAAGATGGTACAGCTAGGTGATGGTCACTACCAATATCTCCTCCTCTTTTTGTGTGAACATCTGAAAGGAAAAGCTGCACAGTGAAAGTTGGGGGGTGTTGTGATTAGTCATTCCTCTGCATTCAGTGCGAGCAGACTTCTCAAGAGCATTCTTCCTTGTACAGTCAAGTTGGAGTCGTATTTGAGTGTATTATTCTCTAATTAACGTATTAATATTTTATTTTATCGCTTATTAATATTCGTTGATTTTTTTGTTTATTTATATTTGTACATTTTTCCTATCTCCTTTAACATGCTACCTACACGAAGTAAATTGAGTGGAAAAGTGTTGCATTCACAATCAAGAGAAATTGTTAGTAATGTACATAAGTATATGAAAGAGGCTGGGTTAACGATTACAGTGAAGAACATAGGAGTGGAAGTAGCAAAGGCAACAGGTGTATAAGAAAGTAGTGTCAGAAGAATAAGAGAAAAAAATATCTAATCTGGGGCTTCCACTTCCTTTTCGACACCCCATAAAGAAAGACATAGGAAAATTCCACTAGCCACTTTGGACGACTTTAACAAGTCTGTGGTGTGAAGAACAATTAATGACTTCTACATAGTCAAAAACCGGAGAC
>NW_019737419.1:46918-48769 GCF_002891405.2 Cryptotermes secundus
TATATTTTTCTGGCGCCCTCCGTAACCACATATAATTGAGACGATTTTTAATATTAATTCAAATTCTAAGACAAGAGACATTTTTGAATGTCTGAGTACTGTTAAATATTTTCGAATAATTTTATTATTATTATTATTATTAGTAGTAGTAGTAGTAGTAGTAGTGTGGTGACGCCCGCACCTCCACAGGCATCAGTGAATTGTGCCCGAGTACATAAGAACATTGGACAGCACTGATCTACATGGATGAAACCTATATTCATTCATCCCACACCACCCCATATGCATCGAGTGATGGATCCATCCAGGGATTATTTTCCCCCGTGTCCAAAGGCCAGTGACTCACGGTTATCCATGCAGGGGGAGAGCAAGGTTTGATCCCTAATGCCTATGCCCGCTTCAAATTCCACCAAAAAACAGGAACTACCACAGTGACATGAACTACACCAATTATGAGAAATTGTTAAAGGAGCGACTTATTCCTAACCTTGTCATTGATAATGCTCACGTCCATAATCTACAACTAAACAGAGCCCTAACTCAAATTCAAGAAGAGATTTTATGATATCCTGGCTAAAATATCACCTTCCACCTATTACCTTCACTAACACTGATTTTTCATCATTGCGGAATCCAGACATATATAATATGATCCTACCACTCAAACTGAAATACCTTTCCTATAAAATAGATGGAATCTTTGCAGAACACAATCACAATATTTTACGACTCCCTCCGTATCACCCAGAACTCAACCCAATTGAGTTAATATGGGCAAATGTAAAAAATTTGGTTGCTCAAAACAATATCACATTTAAGATGGATGACGTCATTAAACTGGCAGACCAAAAATGGCTTCCATAACTGCAGAAGAATGGCAACATGGGTGTCAACATGTAAGGAACACTGAGCAACAATTAACTCTTTGACTGGCGCGAAGGGTATTTAAATCCCATCCCTGTCCTGGCAGACCCTTTAAACCTTATGTCGCTAAAATGCATGTGCTTACTTTTTTCTAAACAACTTCAACAAAAATTGGTTTTTAAAAACGAAATTTTCAGGAACTAATAGAAAGACAACATTTTATGCAAGAAATGCCTTTCCATACCTCTTTAGTAGTTTTTCTTCGTGTGATAAACATTGAAACATGAAAGTTTGCAGAGAGCCACACCACAGCTTCCGCACATGACACACGTTTCTTTTCTAATCTTGTGCTTAGCAGACACGCAACATTTTCTCATGGCACCATTCTTCTTATTGTTACTGGGAGGAACATGGACCATTTTGTGAATTTTCAGGCCACCCTCTAGATGATTTGCTGGGTCTTTAACTGGTGTTCTTTTGAAGGTCGCGGGCGGAGGCGTGACTGCACTCGAGTCTGATGCAATAGATTCATCATCCACTCCATTCCTTGATTCTTCTCCCTCTCCACACTGTTTGTTTGGTTCAGTCATTTTTTCTACACAGTCCAATATAAAATCTTTGAATTTGTAATTTCTCTTCTTGTATTTTTCGTTTGTTGTGTTCTTTTTGAATAGAATGAAATTATTCAACGCTGCCATTTGCAACAGGAAAAACATCAGTTTCTTTGTCCACTTTACAGTTTTGTGGGAACAAGGATAGTAATTCAGCATTTGACCAGCCCTGTCAACCCCTCTCATATGTTTATTGTAGTCCCCAATTACCTCGGGTCTGCATATTTTTTCTCCTTTGCGATTCGTTTTTGCAGATTCCACGATTTTTGCTGTGTGAAGAGTGGAGATAAGTTTGACGTCTCTTTTATCTCTCCACACCTGTATGAGAACCTGCCCCTTCCTAGAAAACACAGATTCCCCTTTTTTCAAATTTTTT
>NW_019737419.1:49744-65889 GCF_002891405.2 Cryptotermes secundus
ATACGATGGGGTACCCAAAAGAAACCGAACTAATTTTTTTGTGGGCAGAGCTTTTGTAGTACCGCGTTTTGCCGCTATGAGCGCATAGAGCTAACATTCCTGAGTCGATAAGCCGACTACCGTTGCTTCAGAAGGTAAGGACTAGTTTCGGCAGAGTTTATAGTGACAACTGTTTTGTGTGATTGTCGTTTATGCAATGGCTGATTTTCGTGAACAGTGTGTGGTGGTGACATTCTGCTTTTTGCTCGGGAAAAGTGGAACAGAAACTCTTGAAATGTTAAAAACGGCGTACAAGGACGATGCTATGGGGAAAACTAAGTGTCTGAGCGGTTTTCCTGTTTAAAAAATGGTGAAATGTCAATTGATGACAAACCTTGTTCTGCTCGTCCTTCCACGGCCCGAACACATGAAAATGTTGAAAAAATTCAAACATCAAGGAAGATCGACGACGGACCATTGAAGAAATTGTGGAGCTGTCGGGAGTGACTTGGAGCTCAGCAGCCAGATTTGTGGCAGTCGGGTGACTGGTTTTTCCATCATGACAATGCCCCTGCTCACACAGCCCTGTCTGTACAACAATTCTTGACCAAAAATGGTATGACCCATGTTCCTCACCCTCCATACTCACCCGACTTCACCCCGTGCGACTTTTTTTTTGTTTCCTCGAATGAAAAGACACGAAAGGAAAAAACGATGGAGGCGCTGTCAAGCATCTCAAAAGATAATTCAGACAATGTTTTGAAAAATGGAATAAAAGACTAGACAAGTGTATTAGTGTAAGTGGAGAGTACTTTGAAGGGGATTGAAGGTTTGTGCTTAAAATTTGAATAAATAAGTTTAAAAAAAAATAAGTTCGGTTTCTTTTGGGTACCCCCACATATATGTCTTTGGTTGATGAGTGCCAAGAGAGCAAAGAAGGGAAGAGATTGTCGAAGAGCTAAAACATGCCAACGCCAGGGAATGGCTGGCATCGCCCGGGCATTAAAACACGCCCGCGCCAGTCAAAGAGTTAATGGCATGGGAAGGCCTTTTGGACGCAGGACGGAAGTTCGTCTTCCATGTTGGCGGTGATAGTGATGACAGTTCTCATGATAGCTACGATTCACCTGCTGGTGACGAGGAAGGACTGGCATATAGAGATGATGTCTATGAGGACATTGCCAGTGTTGCCCCTTTAGAATAGACCTTTGTAATATGTAAATAAACTCTTCATATATACATATATAACAGTGAAAAGTGTATAATAATGTATAGTGCACAACCGTCTGCCATTCGGCACTTAAAACATCGGATGTGCGAACATCAATGAGAATAACCCACCATCACTATGCAACACAATGAGGTACGGAGTTATTTCCTTTTGAGAACGCCTGTACTGCATTCCCAGCCAAACTTGTCGGCATGCTGGAGTTCTCCCCACCACTACCAATACTTCTCCTACTCCGCGTCGGAGGACTGTCAGCTCTAAGCACTAGAGCTGTACTTACTCATGGAGCTGAGCCCTTCTGGAGGAGCCGCCAATTCTGCAGCTACTCAAGAATTTCCCAGCATTTTATGGAACCCTAGGGTTCATTACCATGTTCACAAGAGCCCTCCACTGGTCCATATCCTGAGCCAGATCAATCCAATCAATACCATCCCATCCTATCTCTCTAAGATTTATTTTAATATTGTCCACCCACCTACATCTTGGTCTTCCCAGTGGTCTCTTTCCTTCTGGTTTTCCCACCAATATCCTATACGCATTCCTCTTCTCCCCAATTCGTGCTACATGACCTGCCCACCTCATCCTCCTTGACTTGATCATTCTAATATACTTGGAGAAGAGTACAAGTTATGAAGCTCCTCCTTATGCAGTTTTCTCCAACCTCCTGTCACTTCATCTCTCCTCGGTCCAAATATTCTCCTCAACACCCTGTTCTCAAACACCCTCAGTCTATGTTCCTCCCTTAAACCAAGTTTCACACCCATACAGAACCACAGGCAAAATTATAGTTTTGTATATTCTAATTTTTATAAAGACAAAAGGTTCTGGACTGGACTGAATGGTAGCAAGCATTACCAGAGTTCAATCGCTGCTTAATTTCCTCCTGAATCAAGTTTCAATCTGTTATCGTTTTTTCCAAATATCTGAACTGTGCCACATCTTCAAAACATCTGTTTCCTATCTTTATGTCATGATTTTGCCCTGCATTTTGGTGACGAGACAGTAATATATACTTAGTTTTTTCTGTGTTTACTTCTAGACCAACCTCTTTACTTGCATCAATTAAAGTCTGTGTGTTTTCTTTTATGGTATCTACATTATCAGCCGGCAGATTCACATCATCGGCATAGGCCAACAGCTGATGTGTCCCTTTTAATTTCAGTCCAACCTGGTTTTCCTGGACCTTCCCAATGGCATATTCTAAAGCAAAGTTGAGAAGGAGTGGCGATAAAGCATCTCCTTGTTTTAGACCATTCTGGATAGGAAATTTATCACACAAATGTTTACCTATATGGACTTTACTATACGTTTTGTTTAAAGAAATTTTAATCAACCTAACTAGTTTTACGGGTATCCCAAACTCCATTCAGAATATCATACAATATGTCCCTCCTACCTGAATCAAGAGTCCACAAACTAATTCTTGTTCTACAGTTAAGGCCAAAGGTAATTTTTCCTCATGCAGTTTGGCTTTTCCTTGTCAGTGTTTCTTTAATAATACACATTTAAGAGCAGTGAGTTATTAGCCCACTGACTCCGAGTGTACTGGTGGGGCTGCCACCTAAGGACCTGACACTGGCCCCAACAACAGCAGAACATCTGCAAGGCACAGCTCAATGGGTGCCCTCAAAGGTGCTCTGCTTGGCACATTCTTCATGCTAGCTACCTGCTTGGCTTACTCTTCCTTGAAGGTGGGTGCAGTTCATTCCTCCAAAATCTTGGCAACAAGCAGAAGGCTAATGGCAAGCTGTTCAGCACTGGTGAGCTGCAAACTTTTAAGTCCCTTGCACGGCCGTCCACAGTATGATGTGAAAACGTGTGCAGGTCTACATGGCTTCTGGGGACTTGTGGTTGCTGATACTGTAAGTGGTAATGTATCAGAACGATACAGCCAAACACAGAGTGATAAGACATACACAGTACCCATGCCTTCTGGGTCCTGAACAGAAAACTGTGAGTGCACATGACTGATGCTCTAGGCTCCACAACTGGGGCAGTGAGAAGGGTCTACTCAATGTTCTTTTTTTGCTCCCTGCAGGGACAAATAAGTTGGAAATTGCACGTGAAGCCGTGGGACAAAAGCATGGAGACAGGAAATATCACTGCTGCTGAAAGAAGAACTTAGCAGATTTAAGAGAAACAGATAACTCTAGAATCTACAAAGACTTCCCCTGTCAAATGTGAGTTCCTCATGAATTCCCAAGGAAACAGCACATGATAAGAGTTCCCACATAAGAGCACAAATTGTAATAGAAATGAGTGTATGGGCTGCCTAAACACTGCAGCAAGTAGAATGGAATGTGTGCTAAAATCTTTTTGTGCAACAGTCATGTCAATGTTCAACTAGAAAACAACATTTCAGATACTTCCTCAGTCTCCATCATTAGAGTGACGAAATGAATGGCCATACGTCGCTGGCAACTGATATTTATACCAGTCTGTCAAATTGATGCCCCTTCCTATTGGTGTACTACGCAGAAGGTGGGCAGACTCAAACTGTGTGATCAACCACCCAATTTTAACCTATCTACATCTTGCTTAACACTTTGCGGACCATGCACCCTTTAAAAAGTTTTTCGCTTTTAAACATGGCAGACCATTCGCGTGTTAACAGGTTTTTAGAACACGATAAGTTGCAACACACTATATATACGATGGGGTACCCAAAAGAAACCGAACTAATTTTTTTGTGGGCAGAGCTTTTGTAGTACCACGTTTTGCCGCTATGAGCACATAAAGCTAACATTCCTGAGTCGATAAGCCGACTACAGTTGCTTCAGAAGGTAAGGACTAGTTTCGGTTATAGTGACAACTGTTTTGTGTGATTGTCGTTTTTGCAATGGCTGATTTTCGTGAACAACGTGCGGCAGTGAAATTCTGCTTTTTGCTCGGGAAAAGTGGAACAGAAACTCTTGATGTTAAAAACAAGGACGATGCTATGGGGAAAACTCAAGTGTCTGAGTGGTTTTCCTGTTTCAAAAATGATGAAATGTCAATTGATGACAAACCTTGTTCTGGTCGTCCTTCCATGGCCCGAACACATGAAAATGTTGAAAAAATTCGTGAAATCATCAAGAAAGATCGACGACGGACCATTGAAGAAATTGTGGAGCTGTCGGAAGTGACTTGGAGCTCAGTTCAGTTCAGTTTTTCCATCATGACAATGCCCCTGCTCACACGATAATTTTTGACCAAAAATGGTATGACCCCTGTTCCTCACCCTTCATACTCACCCGACCTTGGCCCATGCGACTTTTTTTTGTTTCCTCAAATGAAAAGAGACATGAAAGGAAAGTGTTTTGCTGATGTTGCTGAGGTGAACGAAAAAANGCCCTCGCTGTTTACTTAACCAACTATAAAGGACAATGCTTTGCCTTCTTAAAGCTGTGTGTGTCAACCAGTAGCTAGTGGGGAGAATGGATCAAGGACAAATTCTCCTCTGATGACCTAGCTGACCTGCTTTGTGAGACGCGTAGTAATGGACTGTCATTCAGACAGCGACAGTGGCGGGGGACAACAAATAATTGTGGCCACAGACAGTAAAAGTGACAGTAGCTCCGACGATAATGGGTATAATAACTTTGCGCGTAGTAAAATTGCAGGGACAGCAAAAAATCTAAAAAAAATCTAAACCCTGATTCAAAATTGAAATACAAAGCATTTCTGATGAATGTGGCAAAGGCCTGGGCTACAGTCCAGATCGTGGTTGCAGAACCAGGGCCACACAAAGACTTAGTACGACCATGCCCTTCAACTCCCACCCCATGAAGGCCTCATGTGGACCCCCCAGGGCGACTCTCGAGTGATATGCCTAAAAATACCCTCGTGAAAATTGTGAAGAGTGAACATTCCAAGGGGAAGAATCCTTCTAGGCAATGCCATGTTTGCACGTTCACAAAAAAAAAGGAGTATCTATACATTTGCAAGTTCTCTGTAATGCCACTTCACAAAGGGGAATGTTTCCAGAAATATCACACCCTCAAGCACTTCTAGGGGCATTGGTAAGTGTTCTCCAAAAATTTTAGTTCAAAAAATTAATTAGGAGATTTTATATTAATTTTTAAAGTGAAGAGTGCACAAGTTAGGGTAGTATGTTTAAAAATGCCGGTCCCCAGGGTGATTTAAATATTTAAATCGCCAGTCCGCAAAGTGTTAACTTGGTGTCTCTCTTGTCAGATATTCCATATTCCTTCTTGCATGTTCCACTCTGGCTTCTTGGGATTTTTGTGATGTATGTGTTTTCAAGTGCCATAAAAATCTGGTGCTGGGATTCCATGCTTGGCTAAGTTTGAACCATTCTGTTCTGTCTGGATCCAATTTTATAAAATTACAAAATAAAATCCTTGCACCTGACACATGGTATTATGGCATTTAGCTACATGTGCTTAGAATTATTATTCCTAGTATAATGTCACATGAAAAAAAATTAACATATATCTCAATCATATGGAGTACAAGGATGTGAACTGGACAGGGCAGTCTAGTGCTTAGCTTTACTGTAAAGCCCACAGATCTGAGCTTCTGATGACATGAGAGTGAAAGGCATGTTCATTGTGTGTAGGCAAGTCTCACCTTTATCATGGCAGCATCCTTTGGAACAGCATCTTTTGCCTCCTCCTCTCTGGACATGTAAATCTTTCTACAAGGAACTCATGATTTCTCCCTTCACATGCTCTCTCTGGGAATGTGATTCACTCTCATATTCCATTATGCAGTTCATCTACTCTGAGTTCATTCTGAAATCTAAGTATTTCATCTCTTGCGCTGGTAAGAAGTGCACTAAAAGAAAAATATAAAATTTACTAATTCTGAATGAAGACTACCCTTCTTTTGTGTATTAAGGCCAGAGCGTCAGCAACTTTACAAATTCCATTTGACTGTACCCTTGCAGTATATTTTGGGCTTAGGATAAGGGTGCCAAAATATACTCTTTATCTGTTTCTGCACACTACACATGGCAATAAATCATTCTCATTAAATATTTAATATAAGAAGGGCGCTCCATATATAAAGCCTCCTATTTTTTTGTGTTAATCTGTAACGTCTGAGCTGGATGTTGGTGGTGTTGTAGTAAAGGTTGAACCTTCCCGCCAATGTTCTGTTAAGTTTGCATGTCGTGTGACAGATAGGGACCGCAGAGCAGTCTACCAAAATGGTGTCTGACATAGATGTGTTACTGAATTTCTCACTGCCGAACAAATTGCACCCACTGACATCCATCGACACTTGCTAAAGGTGTATGGAGACGATACAGTGGATGTCAGCACAGCAAGGCAGTGGGTAGTGCATTTCAACAGTGGCAAAAGTGAAGTGCATGACAAACCGTGCCCTGGGCGTCCCTGCTCAGCTGCCACTCCTAATGAACAGCACCTCGATAAGCTCATCCATACAGATCGGCAGAAAACGACCAGGCAACTGTGCACAGCTTAATATAGACTGTAATGCATTGGAAACGATGTTGGGGAAGCTGGATTATCGCAAAGTTTGTTCCAGGTGGGTCCCGCGGATGCTTACACAGGACCACAAAACTCATTGAATGGAAGTCTGTCAGGACCTGTTGTGCCAGTTTGAGGCTGAAGGTGACAAGTTTCTGGACAGCATCGTCACCAGAGATGAGACGTGGTGTCACCACTATGAGCTGGAATCCAAAAGACAGTCCATGGAATGGCAACATCCGGATTTCCCAAGGAAAAAGAAGTTCAAGATACAGCCATCAGCAGGAAAAGTGATTTGCATGGTCTTTTGGGATAAGGGGGATGTGATTTTGTTAGATTTCCTGGAGCCTGGTGAGACTGTCAATTCTGAACGCTAAAAGACGATGCTGACTAAGCTTGAAGCCGGCATTTTCCCCGAGTCAGGCCAGAGAAGCAGACCTTTCGCTTGCAACACGATAACACTAGACCCCATACCAGTTTGCGACCACCGCGCATATTCCAAAGTTTGGCTGGACTGTCCTACCACATCCACCTTATAGTCCCGATTTAGCACCTTCAGACTTCCATCTCTTTGGGCCTATGAAAGATGGACTATGTGGGCAACATTTTCCAGACAATGATGCCGTCATTGCAGCTGTAAGAAAGTGGCTAGCCTGTGCTGGTGCAGACTTTTACAGGCATGGCATACAGGCTCTTGTTCATCACTGGCAAAAGTGCACAATGAATGGCTGTGATTATGTGGAAAAATTATTAAGTAGCAGAAATCTTGCTCTATTTAACTGTGTTATTATGTTTTCTGTATCTGTTGCAGTTTTCAATAAAAAAATAATGGGAGGCAATATATACAGAACGCTCCTCATATGCAGGCTGAGGATAAAACTGTACAAGTCAGCAATCTTCATTAACTCATATGTGGTGAGAGGGCAAGCACATTTCTGGAGTACTAAGCCAAACATAACAACTGGGAGGTTTATAATGAACTTGACATGTTCAGGGCTCCATGTTTCACTGTAACCGGTGTATGGCCGACCGTGGAGTGCACGCAAATTTTGCAGATGAATCAGCATGCCGATAACATTTGGAATGAAGGGAAGTTGTTAACTTTGTTATTTCTCCAAAACTGTCCCATTTAACTTCACTGATGCCTAGAATGTCTAATTTATGTTTCCATATCTCAACAGACTTGTTTTAATTTTCCACTCTGGGCTAATGTTCTGACATTCCGCAAACTATTCTTGTTCTATATTTTAGGCCAAAGGTCATTTCTGCTCGTGCAGTTTGGCTTTTCCTTGTCAATGTTTCTTTAATAGAATGCATTTAAGAGTAGTGGGTTATTAGCCCACTGACTCTGAGTGTACTGGTGGGGCTGTCACCTAAGGACCTGACACTGGCTCCAACAACGTTGTCAGCCATGTAGTTTCTGTATGGCGTAAGCAAGAACATTTCCTCCTTGCTTATAAAGTTGATTTGTTTATTCCACCAATACTCGGCTGCCATTTCCTGGTCTGTGTTAACAGGGTGCACCACTTGAATGTGAGGTTGGCTTTTGGAAGTGAGAGGCTATTGTTCGCATCACTCCCCTTTGCACCCCAAACCTAATCAGTAATTAATATAATCATTTTAATCAAATATTTGGTCACATATTTCAGATTAAATTATAATAATTATTTTATTCCACCTTAATTGTTTTATCTCGACTAGCAGTGGCTAACCAGGAGACTTCTGGATGCCAGTCACAGGCAAACACTGGTCCACTGTGGGCAGTAAACTGATGATAACAGCAGAGTGCCTGAGGTCCCACAGTTGAACATTGCCATTTTCTGAAACAACAGCAAACACACAACAGAGATGCACACTGACTGAACATCACAGACACTTTCAGTGTTACTGAAATGTAATAATGAGAACAGCATCATTAACTGTTTAAAAATACAGTGCCATTGGCTTAGCAACAACACAGCATGTACCAAATTGTCTCCTTATGTTCTTGTTTTGTCTTACATGAAGCAGCAACAAGAAAAAAATATCAGAGATGTTTTGTTAACACCTACTGTGTATGGCTGTATTAATGAGGAATACAAATATGAAGACTAATTATTTGTATAAATGAGTTTATGAACTTCACGCTTGCTGAAATGGGCATTTTTTTAATTCGCTTAGTGGGGACTGGAGTCCAACTGGGTCCACTCCACATGGCGGCCACTGATTGGCCTACTGTAGCCTGCCCCAGGTGATTATGATGATGGAGAATTTTGTGGAATGAAGATTGGCAGGGGAAACCAAACCGAGAAAACCCGCCCCAGCGCCACTTTGTCCACCACAAATCCCACTTGACAAGACATAGGAAGCCAGCAACTAACTGCTTGAGCTATGGCATGGCCGAGATGGGCATTTAAACCATTCCTTAAACATTTCCTGTAAAATGTATAAGTTGCTTCTCTTGTCCAAAGATCAAGACATTTTTTGGTCCCATCCTGAGAACCAGAAACGAGCCAAGTTTGTTCTGATGTGTGGAAACTCACTTTGTTTACAGTGTGTTTGTGGTCCATGAATACACGTTGTGTTTTGATCGTGAAAGTTGATTCAGGTTCCACAAACAGCAGCACCATTTGTAGCAGCAGTTTCTAAGAGATGATCTGTGGAGAGTTAGGGGCAATGATCATTAAAAATCTCTGGGCACAAAAAAAGAACTGTTCACAGTGCAAACAGCTTCTGGTAACAAATTTGTTTTTAAACTTTCTATACATAAATTTGTAAAAACACTTAATGGGCATACAGCATCCACCTACACATCTGATTGGTTAAGTTGCCTATCTGCTGTATTCGAATGTAACTTTGATTAAATTTTTATGTGAATGGCTCTTACTGAAGCTTATTATGCTGAGATAAAATTTACTACATTACATAACTAAAACAACATACTTCAGCACATCAGAAAACTTTTGTACTGTATTTTTCAAATCCTAATGGCACTTAATATTATTGATTATGTACATGTTTTTCATACAGCTTGTCTTTCTGAGATAATTGACCAGATTTCATTTTGGAGTGAAAACTGTAATGGACACTGAGAACACACACTCTTGTTTAGATTATGTGTGAGATACTGTACCTTCAGCTGTGTTCCAAGCAACGTCATTACATGAGAAATTAAGATTCAGGTCTTCCCAACTCTGAGATTACAGTTCTCCACAAATTGGTCCTCTTTAGTAGAAAATACCTTGAAGACTGAAACATAAATTTGTCTGCCACTCAGCATATCCAATATGAATCTTCACCACATTGGAAACCTCATATCTTAGGTGGTTGCATATGCAGTCCTAGGGGAGGAATGTTCTGTCTTCTTACATAGAAGTGACTCATCACAGTTTTGATGGGTGCAATGTCGATGATGACCATGTCCATCAACACCTCAGAGCTTAAGATATAATTGTTGTTAACAGATAGAGAAGATATGGGTACCAAAGTGAGTGATATAGATTCCCCTGATGTTACAGCAGAGATAGGACAGTTATGTCCAGGAAAGGATGTTGCTACTGGATATCACATAGAATGTTTCATCAGATGTACGAGGGGGTACCCAAAAGAAACCGAACTTATTTTTTTTTTAAACTTGTTTATTCAAATTTTAAGCACAAACCTTCAATCCCCTTCAAAGTACTCTCCACTTACACTAATACACTTGTCTAGTCTTTTATTCCATTTTTCAAAACATTGTCTAAATTCATCTTTTGAGATGCTTGACAGCGCCTCCGTCGTTTTTTCCTTCACCTCAGCAACATCAGCAGAATGCTTTCCTTTTATGTCTCTTTTCATTGGAGGAAACAAAAAAAAGTGGCACGGGGCAAGGTCGGGTGAGTATGGAGGGTGAGGAACAGGGGTCATACCATTTTTGGTCAAGAATTGTCCTACAGACAGGGCTGTGTGAGCAGGGGCATTGTCATGATGGAAACATTCGCTGAACTGAGCTCCAAGTCACTCCCGACAGCTCTAAAATTTCTTCAATGGTCCGTCGTCGATCTTCCTTGATGATTTCACGAATTTTTTCAACATTTTCATATGTTCGGGCCGTGGAAGGATGACCAGAACGAGGTTTGTCATCAACTGACAATTCACCATTTTTGAAACGGGAAAACCCACTTGAGTTTTCCCCATAGCATCGTCCTTGTACACCGTTTTTAACGTTTCAAGAGTTTCTGTTCCACTTTTCCCGAGCAAAAAGCAGAATTTCACCGCCGCACACTGTTCACGAAAATCAGCCATTGCAAAAACGATGATCACACAAAACATTTGTCACTATAAACTCTGCCGAAACTAGTCCTTACCTTCTCAAGCAATGGTAGTTGGTTTATCGACTCAGGAATGTTAGCTCTATGTGCTCATAGCAGCAAACGCGGTACTACAAAAGCTCTGCCCACAAAAAATTAGTTCGGTTTCTTTTGGGTATCCCATCATATCACTGCACATAATCATGAAGAATGTGACATCTTCATAAAATTTATGGAAAGAAAAGAACAAGATATGCTGATATTTTCACAGCCACAAAAGGAAGGTAAATGCCATCTTCCTTTTGTTCATGTTCTGTGTACTGTCCCTGCAACATCACTTTACGGTGGGAGTGGGCAACAGTATAGACTTGATGTTAATTTATTATGTTGTAAAACTTTGTTTCTTTGTCTTTGTATGAAGTGGTATCAGGTAAACAAAGACACTACATGGCTACTACATGACTGTTTATTTCACTATAGTACGCCGACTCGTAGAGCGCAGCACTACTTACATCCAATCAATCATACCAATATAACACAATCTGAATCTAAATTTCATCCTGTTAACACCTCTCCTCAAAATTATAGAGTTCAAAGTAATTTCAACTGTATATAACCACTTAACCTGAACACACCTATTGTTCAATCACAAAACACAAAACTTAAAGTTCTAAGAGAAAATCAAAAGTCATAAACAAAGTTCACTTATCTTAAATTAATGCAATCTTAAGGTTCAGTTAATATAAAACTAATAATCTGGCAAATTCCTTTGTCTTGGGACCAGAAAGTGTCTTTGTAAAAACATCAGCAATGTTTTTACATGACTCAACATATACTAATGTGATCTCACCAGCTTTGACTAGTATTGGTCCTTAATACTTATATTCTTAGTCTTATCTGATGTATTTTGAGAACTGGCAATGCATATAGCTGGCGCATTGTCTGCATATATGGCACATGGTTTGCCCATAAGATTGTCCTGTCCTACCTCACGCAGAAAGTCCCTAAGCCATTCGAACTCCGAGACACACTCATACACTGCCATGTACTCAGAATGTGCAGAAGGGGTAACTTGGCTTTGCTTCTTACTACGCCAACATATGACTCCTCCTGCTAGTATAAAACAATATCCTGAGATAGAAATGTTGTCCATCTTATCAGCAGCCCAATCAGAATCTGTAAACACAGCAGTCTCTTTGTTTGTTTTACAAAACTGCAATCCATAACTTTTGGTCTTCTTTAACCTTTATCCTACGGCCCTTTAAACTTAGGTTGTGGCAACGGTACGGAGTTCTTTAAATGGCCGCTATTTGAGATTCGTGAAAATTGTAGTCTCTTACTAATTTTGCTCCTATTTCTGCTATTTCTGTGATAATCGATCGAAATAAACGCTGTTTTTTTCTCGAAAGAATATAGAATCAGATATTTTAATTTACAGATTGTATATAACATGTTAAAATTTTTGCACTGACACCAAAATAGAATTTTCGCAATTTCTTGTTTCTGAGCAAGAATTCATACGTTCTGGACACCCCTGAATGGAAGTTGCTGATGACGACACTTGTGCATGTCACGGTAACACCGGATGTTGAGTCTAGAGACGTTATCGCAGTCTATGTGAAGAACTTCAACTGGAATGTGGTCAGTGGAAGAGAGATATAAACTTACGTGTTGTTTATAGATCTCTCCTGAACAATACGTATACTGTTCTTCTACAGTTCCATGCTAGCATTCTTTATGCATGCGTTGTCGTTGCCGTACTAACACACAGCAAATAGCTTAGTGGCTGGACGTGTTCAGTCGAGTGTAATTTCAAATTTCGTTCGTAACATGTGGTCCGTGTCGTTTGGGATATTCTGACATATTGCAGCTAATCAATGCCTCCGATACAGAATCCTGTACCGACAATTCTGAGAGTGACGTTGAAGGTAGCAAATCATAAAGTGATNATCTTCGCAGTGCTGGCTAACTATACAGACAGGGTTTGCAATATCCGGTCTTGTAGTAGAGCTTAAATATAAAAGGCATCCTACAACCTTATGGTAAATAGTTTGACAAAATTTCTTCTCAGTATCCCTATCGGTGTTAATACATCCAACTTCCAATGGTGAACTAAGCGTTTTACAGTTTCCCATATTGAATTCACCTAACAGCCAGTCAATATGTTCTTCTTGCTCCAGGATTAACTCGCCATTGTCTCCTTTTCTGATATTTATGGGCAAAAATTTTGAAACTTCACCCAAATCTTTCACATCTAAATTATCTGACAGCTTCTCTCAAGTTTCTTTCAACACCTCTCCCTTGCCAATTAAAAGCATATTGACAACATACACTGCTAAAACAATTGATTTCTTTACATATATACAAGGGCCCTTCACACACTGTTTAAAACTTAATTTATTTACCAACATTCGATGCAAATGACTGTTCCAGTCCCTACGTGATTGCTTAAGGCCACAGATGCTCTTTCGAAGTTTACAGACAAAACTGCCTCCCCTCTCCTCAAAACCTGCGGGTTGCTTCATATAGATCAGATTTTCAAGTTTGCTATTCAGGTAAGCCCCAATCACATCTACAGGTATATGTATCATTTCCCACTCTCTCTTTACAGCAATAGCTAGAAGTGTCCAGATCATTTTCTTGTGAACTACCAGAATAAATGTCTCTGTGTAGTCGACCCCATGAATCTGCTTGAAACCTGGAGCCACTAACCTAGCTTTATATCTAACAATCCTCCCAGTGATAGTTTTGACTGTAAATACCCACTTGCATCCTATGACATTACAGTTCTCTGGTTTCTTAATTAATTCCCATGTCCCCTGGTTCCTCATCGTTTCCAGCTCCTGTACCATCGCGGCCTCCCACTCTGCCGCCCTGGGACCGCTGAGTGCCTCATGAACTATAGGAATAGTTTCCAGTGGTAATTCAGCCTCCTCCAATGCTGGGAGTTTGGCCTTCATGCAACATGGTAGCTCACACCTCGCCTTTGAGTATTTAATCCTCTCCATCCTTCTTGGCTGAGACGGTGACTGAGCCTTCTCTTCCTTTTGGTCCGGTACCTCTCCTTGAACTATATTTTCCCCAGTGTAAGTTATTTCATCCCAATTTAAGCTGTTCTCTCCAATTAGAAGTCCCTGTTCATCCTGTGTTTCTCTGATTTGTATTAGGGTCGTTTCCTCACTTGATGATATCGCCTTCCGCATCTCTCTTTCCAGGTATGGCAATATGTGTTCCTGAAACTTAACATCTCGACTATTAATTACCACTCTACTTGAACGGCTGCTGTACTGCGATGTGGAAAGCAAATGGAAAAACTACCTCATTATCACTTTTCCTGGATAGTCTCTTTCCAAAAACAGAGATACCATATATGCGAGATGTTTCCTCTGGAGGCAAAACAATCCGGAGGTAAACTACTCCCCCAATCGGATCTCCGGGGGGGAGTGTTTCTAGAGGAAATGTCATGCAGGCGTTACAACAAGAAAAAGTGCGAAGATCAGAAGAAACAGCATGGATACAAGATTGGAACATGGAATGTCAGGACCTTGAATCAAGCAGGAAAATTGGAGAATTTGAAAACGGAAATGCAGAAGAATGAAGTGTCTGTGCTAGGTGTCAGCGAAGTGCGGTGGAAAGGACAAGGTGAAATAAGAAGCGGTGATTATACAGTGTATTATTCCGGAGGTGAACGGGCTGAAAGAGGTGTGGCAATAGTGGTGCATAAAAGTGTAGTGAGGAGTGTTGTTAAGAAGATTGCTTGTAATGACAGAATTATTGCTCTGAAGTTAAAGGCGGAACCGGTAGATATACTGATTATACAAGTGTACATGCCAACATCAGAGTATGAAGATGATGAAGTGGAAAAAGTGTATGACACAATTGAAGAAATTCTTCAGGAAGATGGAAGAGGAGACACAAACAGCATCATATTGGGAGACTGGAACAGCATTGTTGGAGATGAACCATATCAGAATATTGTTGGATCACATGGACTAGGAAGACGGAATCACAGAGGTCAAATGCTTATTGACTTTTGTGAACGAAATGGATTGATTGTTACCAACACTTGGTTCAAGAAGCCAAAGAGAAGAATTTACACATGGAAGGCACCTGGGGATTGGAAGAGGCATCAGCTGGACTACATCCTTGTGAAACATCGATTCAGAAACAGTGTGAAGGATGTGAAGACGCTTCCTGGGGCAGACATTGACTCTGACCACAACTTGCTGGTTGCCAAGTTCCGAACCAGGTTGAAGAAAATTATAGGATTTCGAAAGCGCAGACCCAGATGGGATTTGGAGAAGTTATATGCTCAAAGACAAAGCGTGCAAGAGACTCTAGAAGAGAAACTCGGTGCAATTGAAGGTGAAAGCGGAAATGCTGAAGCGCAGTGGAACGATATAAAAGAATGCATGTTAGATACTATCAGTGATTTGGTAGGTAAAGTTGAGAAGATAGCAAGAAAACCATGGGTTACACAGGAGATGATGAGTAAAATGGAGGAGCGAAGGAAATGGAAGAATGTCAACAATGAAGAAGGCAGGAGGAAATACAGGAGACTGAGGAATGAATTGAAAAGAGCCACGGACAGGGCCAAAAAGGAATATCTTGAGAAGATATGTAATGAGATTATGGAATTTCAAAGAACAGGCCGTTATGATTTGATGTACATGAAGACAAAAGAACTAGGATGGAAAGAGAATCATGGGATTCAAAATGTTGGCATCGAAGACTCCCAGGGGAATAGAATAGTAGATCAGAGGCAAGTGCTGAAAATTTGGGAAAATTATATTTCAGAACTATATGATCGACCTAATCGGCCAGAAACCTTAGAAGTTGAACCGGAAGAAGAAGTAGATACAGACGAGAAAGGACCATATATTTTACAAAGTGAGGTGGAAAAAGCTATCAAGGAAATGAGGAAGGGAAAGGCTACAGGAGATGATGATGTACCTGGAGATGTGCTCAAGTTACTGGGAGAAGGTGGTTTGAAAACACTGACAAAACTAATGAACACCATATATGAAAGTGGAGAGTGGCCCAAGGACTTTACAGAAGTTACAATGATTGCCTTAAAGAAAAAGACAAAAGCTACGAAATGCAACGACCATCGCACAATAAGCCTTATTGCACATACAGCAAAGATAATAGCAAAGATACTTAAAAGAAGAATTGAAAGGAAATTAGAGGATGTACTTGGAGAAGATCAGTTTGGATTTAGAAGAGGAAAAGGAA
>NW_019737419.1:66729-86015 GCF_002891405.2 Cryptotermes secundus
GATGGTGGGCAGATAGAAGTGACAAGAAAACGAGGAAGACGTAAGAAGATGCTGGATGACCTTGGGGACAGAAGAGGATACTGTCATTTGAAGGAGAAAGCTCTAGATCGCATTAAGTGGAGGAATTGTTTTGGAAGAGACTGTGGACCTGTCGTCTTGACAGATTACTGATGATGATGATGATGCTTTGTCCCAAAGATGGTAACCCTTTGTTCTGTCATCATAACCAAGGAACACACATTCTCTTGACCGAGGGCCAAATTTCCCTTCTCAGTGTGCGCTGGGAACCCATGCCCATGCCCTGCACCCAAACACCCTCATGTGTTAGAAGTCTTCTTTCTTCAAGTCTCTCCCTTTCCATATCTGTGTTGGAAGTCTTTGTTCTTCAAGTCTCTAACTTTCCATATCTCTAATGGTGTCTTGAACTCGATAGCTTCTGATGGGCACCTGTTCCTCATATAGCAAGCTGTTTGTAATGCCTCCGCCCACAAGTTATTTGGTAGTCCTGATTCAATCAATACGCATCTGATGACATTACACAATGTTAAATTGATGCGCTCACATAAGCCATTCTGCTCAGGTGTGTAGATAACTGATCTTCTGTGCTGTATTCCACTTTCCTGTAAATATTTCTGTACGCCGGCTTCCAGGTACTCGGTCCCCTGGTCCGTCTGTAACTCTTTAATTTTCTTATCACGCAGTAATTCCACCCTATTTTTATACTTCATGAACTCCGCAAATGTCTCACTCTTTCTTCTGATAGCAATAGCTGTTACGTACCTTGATGCTTCGTCTATGAACGTAATGATGTATTTCTTCTGTCGCATTAACATAGGTGATACTGGTTATATATTGTCAGAGTGGACTCTTATCTAAAACTTATTTGGCCTTTTCCTCTTCTCCAGTTGGGAACGGTTCTCGTTGCATTTTTCCTTGAATACATGGTAAACACTCTCTCTCTCTCTATCACTCAGATTAGTATTTAATTCGTCTAATACTTCTAGTTTCTTCATTGCCTCCAAGTGTAGATGTCCAAGTCTACTATGTCATGTTGCCAATGAAACCAATGATGCTTTCTTCTTCCTGTCATATGCCTCCTTGATGTCGCACATGGTGGTGCTACCCAGGGTCATTACATAATAAAGCCTTGACACTTGGTGAGCTTGGAATATCATCTTCTCATTATGCATGATTATCGACGTACCTTCATGCATCACAATCTTAAGTCCCTTTTCTTCAATCTGGCCTTGAGAAATTAGATTATCTTGTAGCTCTGGGACATAAAGCATATCTTTTAACTCAATATCATTTCCTCCGCATTCTTGGGACATTTCGAGCGTTATCCTTCCCTTTCCTGCAATTTTTAAAGGGGCTCCATCACCTACTACTACCTCTCCATTTATGCTTGCAAAGTCATGCATGAGATCCTTCCTGTCTGTCATATGAGCAGATGCTCCACTGTCGAGCAGCCATACACTCCCATTGTTTATTATATTCTTCTTAGTACATAGTAGTATATGCTCCCTAGTTACTACAGATGCGCTGACCCTCTCCTTCTTTTCATATCTGGTTTCCACATATTTACTCCTTTCACCGTTTCTCTCCTCTGTTATTGGCCCCTTCCAACCGTCTAGGGCAATTGTACGCAATGTGGATTTCTTCCACACATGCATAGCACCAAAACCGCTGCTTGGTACGCTCATACTGCTTACCTCCTCCGAGTCTGAATTTCCCTTTGTCCTGATAGCTGTATTGACTTTGGTAGTTCTGCTTCTCTTCTGCATCTTTCGTCTCTGTTTGTCTCCTTGAGTAATTTCTCTTCACTTTAAGCACCTGATGTTCTTCTACCTCATCTTGCTTTTCTTGTTCCTCTTCTTCAAGTAAGTACTGCTTAACTACTGCCATTTATAAATTATTTGGCTGTGCTATCAGTGTCTTCACTGTTACCTCATATTTGGGTTTGGGTGGTCCAGTTAGACATACTGCTGCTAACTGTCTGTCCAAAAATCCAAGATCATTTCTCTTCAGTAGCCTATTAACACTTTGCGGACCGGCAATTTAAATATTTAAATCACCCTGGGGCCCAGCATTTTTAAACCTACTACCCTAACTTGTGCACTGTTCACTTTAAAAATTAATATAAAATCTCATAATTAATTTTATGAACTAAAATTTTTGGAGAACACTTACCAATGCTCCTAGAAGTACTTGAGAGTGTGATATTTCTGGAAACATTCCCCTTTGTGAAGTGGCATTACACAGAACTTCCACATGTAGACCGTCATACTCCTTTTATTGTGTACTGCGCAAACACGGCATCACCTAGAAGGCTTGCACGTTCACTCTTCACAATTTTCATGAGGGTATGTTTCCACATATCACCAGAGAGTCGCCCAGGGGGGTCCACATGAGGCCTGCATGGGGTGGGAGTTGATGGGCCCGGTCGCACTAAGTCTGTGTCTGACTCTGGTTCTGCTGCCACCATCTGGTCTGTAGCCCAGGCCTTTGCCACATTCATCAGAAATGCTTTGTATTTCAATTTCGAATTGGGGTTTAGATTTTTGTAAACCAAAAATGAATTGAAAATGGCACAATTTATAAGTCACAAGGCAACTTTCTTTGTCCACTTTATTGTTTATCTAGGAAGAGAATAATAGGCCAAGCATTGATCGGCTCTATCAACTCCCTTCATGAACATATTATACTCAGAAATACAAATAGGCTTCTTTACTTGTCCATGTCTCCTTTGAACATGAACCATGCTCAAATTGTGAATTGTGGGAATCATATTCACGACACGAGTATCTCTATCTCCAAAAAACAGTTCCGCTACTTCAGACATTTGCGTTGTGTCCAATGGAATTTGTTTCACCCCTGGATTTCCAGTAAACTGTCCCAAAGTCACCCCATTTTGCCTACTTTTCCCCATGTGTCTGTACCCGCAATTTTACTACCTGCACTTTTGTTGGAGCTACTTTCACTTTTATTGTCTGTGGCTACACTTGTTTGTTGACCCCTGTCACTGCCACTGTCTCAGTTTCACTACTCCTTTCACAAGGCACGTCAAATAGCTCATCGGAGAACGAGTAGGATATTTCTTTTTCTCCGAGATATTGCTTCGTCTTCAACCGCTTCTGTCCTTGATTCATATTGCACTAATATCCTGCCTGGTACATAACAGCTTGAAGGGTCAAAGATTATTTTCCTTTGGAGGGGGAACCAAAACAGTGAAGTCAAGTTACTGCCTACTAAGCAAACATTCCAGAGTAATATTACGCAGTAGTCATTCATTTGGGTGGCGACAGAGAGATGTATAGTGTGTTACAACTTATCGTGTTCTAAAAACCAGTTAACAGGCGAACGGTCCGCCATGTTTAAAAGCGAAAAACCTTTTAAAGGTTGCACGGTCTGCAAAGTGTTAAGAGTGATAATCTTTGAGCAGTAATCTTGCATGCTTACATCCTCAGATTTTTGTATGCAAGCTAATTCTCTTAGTTTTATTATGGCACTGTATTCTGTGTTTTCGTTACATACTTTGTCCAATGTTCCCCATGCTTCTCTGGCCTCATTGCAGTCTTGTATGCCGTTGATCAGTTTGTCACTTACAGTTCTCATGATGACTGCTAACGCTGTAAGATTTTCTTTGGCTCTCCTCATCTCCGTTTGTGATAACTGCACTCTTGTTGCGTCTTCACATCCAGCGATTGCCTCCCAACATTCATGTAATGAAAGTTCTGACTTCACACGCGCCATCCAACCATTATAATTGCGTCATGTTAGTTTCGGTATCATAAAAGTTTTCTCCTCTTGCACACCACAGTGCATACTTCGTTCCACAATCTTGACTGGATCTCTTCAACAGATGCCTCCCTCTCTCGCACAACAATTTTCCACGGAAAAAAAGGGAGAAAGCACTACCGCAAGAGTCACTTAACAAGCTTGACCATTTCACACAACACACTTTGAGGTGTAATATTTGATGCCTGGGCCCATAACCTGTTAATTTATTATGTTGTAAAACTTTGTTTCTTTGTCTTTGTATAAAGAGCTATCACATACACAAATTAACATGTCACACGGCTACTACGTGACTGCTTATTTCACTACAGTACGACTCGTAGAGCGCAGCACTACTTACTCCCTTCCAATGCTCCCAATCAATCATACCAATATAACACAACTGGAGTCTGGTCAACACATGAGCATACTCTTACAGATACAGTTCACAAGAACTGTCTTCAGTACAGTGAATAAAGAAGATTATAGTTCAGCTGTACGTATATTGGTTATTAATGCTAAGTGATTCGTAAGTTCTGAAGCAGCTTTCATTTACTGCCATCTGCTATGAGAGAATGTTTATTGCCTACATATTTAAAAAAGTGTGGCACACAGTAGTGTAGTTGATTGAGGCACTATGCTACAAGCCGGAAGGCCATAGGATTGATTCCCAATGAGATCACTGGTTCAGAAACCCAAACGCACAAAGCTCTGCCAGGAAAACCTAAGGAAGAAACCTGATTAAAACATGTATCACAGCATATGCAGGAGTCATGAGAACAGTGTTGAGATACAGAGTTGAGCAGGCAGACCTCAAGGACATTCACACTTTGCTTCAGAAGTCTAAATAGACTGTGCTATTACAGGAATGTTTTGAGGTATACAATATTCAGGCATGTGAAACACTATCATGCAATGCTGAATAACACCACCACAAAGGTGAAGTTGCAACACTGACGAACCCACATCCAATAAAAACATGGGGTCATGGAAGCAAAGCTCCATACAATAAAGACTTTGGTATTGGGTGGCAAAGCCTTTATTGAAAGAGTTCCTATGAGCAGGTTAAGACAAGTGGCGATGGATATGAAGAACAAGAGTGCACTACCCCTATTCATCTCTATCTCAGCAGCACGCATGTGCTCCTGTGGATCTTAGCATTGGTAACACACACTGAAAAAGGCAGGGGCTACAAACTAAATAATACCCAAAAAATCGTAAAACTATTAATAAATGCAGACGTAAATACTTGATTAAAGTGAATACAAATCCAAATAACCCACCCCGATCAGAGATACAAGCAACAGAAAACCAGACTACAGGCAAGCAAAAGGAAACAATACAAAACCCAATTATGGCCTGTATGTGGTGTGCACACTCGAGGCCAAAGGAAAAGAAATTAAATACCAAAGAGGAAACAACTTCCTTTGGCAGACCACAGAGGGACCACACTGCCCTGATTGGGAAGTAGAATGGTGGCTGAAATAGTTTTAGGAGGAGACAAGCTAAAACAAATTTTAAATATACCTTCCTGAGTCGGAACCAAGGCCGCAGTGAATTTCAGAGAGACGAGCCACAGCACAATGGAACAAAAAAGGGACTGGAAGGTTGAAGGGAGTGAAGAAGGGGGCTCATGTGCACCGTATAGACACACATAAAGGGGCATTCTCTAATGCCTGGTTAACCCAACAGCATAAAAGACAGCTGAAGGGACAGAAGAAGGAATGAGTTGCTGCAGAACAGCTGCTAGGCACAGCTCAATTGGTGTCCTGAGACGGCACTCTACTTGTCACAGTCTTCATGCTAGCTACCTGCCTGACTTACTCTTCCTTGAAGATGGGTGCAGTACGTTCCTCCAAAATCTTGGCAACAATCAAAAGACTAATGGCAAGCTGGACAGCACCGGTGAGCTGCAAACTTTTTTTAAGTCCCTTGCATGGCTGTCCATAGAATAACATGAAAACGTGTGAAGGTCCACATGGCTTCTGGGGACTTGTGGTTGCTGATACTGTAAGTGGTAATATATCAGAACGGTATAGCCAAACCCAGTTATAAGACATACAAAGTGTCCACGCCATCTGGGTCCCAAACAGAAAACTGTGTGAGTGCACATGACTGATGCTCTGTGCTCCACAATTGGACTCACACACTGGGGCAGTGAGAAGGGTCTCTGACTGGTTGAGAGCTGAGTACTATTTCTGCCTCCACACATGGTTATAACGGTTAAGTCCACAACAGAACTGAAAGTGCAGAAGCTAAACCCTGATCACCAGTCTAATGCATCTTTCACACTGTCAATTCATTTTTCTTTTCTTCAAATAAAATGAGCTTCTCAATACTAGTTCACTCAACTGCCACATGATACAAATCCCTAGGTAAGGAACAAATCTGATAATGTTGGGCCTAACATACACCATGAGAGGGGAAAAAGAAGCACTTGGAGACAAATCTTCCCCGGTACCACCGTGAACCTGGATCGAACTTGGGACATTGAAGTGAAGAGCCAGCCACCGTGATACATAAGAATTAATTCAGTACCTGAGCAAATACTGTTATGTCACATTTCAGTTTTCTGACTCAGAAGCAGTTGTGCTCTGTAATACGTTCCTATATGGCACACAAGTGCACTGTCTAGCACTTTGTGAAGGAAGCAGAACGCAATCTCGAAAGAATGGGCCGAAGAATGGACAAGTTTTGCAATGAGGTGTGCAATGGGAGTGAAAGCACAAAATACAGCAACCCACATGAGGATGGGAAAGGAGTTCCCCTCAGCCGTCGTCAGAAGTAAAACCTTGCTCATTGACATTACGATTTATAAAGGGAAAATCAAGATGGCATCCCACCAAACATGAGCAAGAGCAGAGCCAGAAGTTTGCGGTCAGTGAATTCTGGGCATGGGAAATTAAACTGAGAAATTATCTATGCCCCTGCACTACGCCTGCATTCCGAGATGAACCTAACAAACAGAATCTTTCGGTATTTCTGAGTTATTATATCTTTAGTTCCGATCAGCTTCTACATCTACACTAACCCGTCAACAGTGGCATACATCCTGGAAAAGCAGTTTTCTACAAAAACCCTACTGTTTACACACTCTTCCAACGGGACACAATTTTCTCATGATTAAACGTCAATGCCACTGAGTTCGTTCCTTTACGTGCCGGGGAAAAATTTCCAATAGGAATCCCATGGCATTACAACTAGCACATCAAAGGTCATGGAAGACGAATATCAACTATTACATAGGGCCTTAAGTGAAACTAAGGCAATGAGAACAGTGATACGTTTAGTGGTAACGTTGTTTTTCTCCATGATATGAGAATCATCTACGAAGTAGGGCAGTGGAAAGGTCCTTGCAGAAACTCGAATGTGAAATTGCAAAACATTACAAAAGTGAGGAGAGTGAGGGAGGCATAATCAGCAAACAGTACCTTGAAGAGTGAGGGCCAAGATCAGCAGTTGAGTGATATGAGTGATATTGCGGAGATGGTTGTGTCCGCTGTGGTCGTGCTTTCTCAGCAACAGTTGACAGGAAATACTCTTACATGACTCAAAAACGATGCAAATGTATCACTGGTGCAAGTTAGAGAAGGCAGTAGCACCTCAGATCAACAAGGTCAGTGCCCTCTAAGAGGTCCTTCGTTGATGCGTGACATATCTGTTGCCTCCAGAACATGTTTATTGTGCCACTGTCAAGCAATATCTGCTTTTTCTGGGTCCAAGCCCTAACAGTGGATCCAGGAAAGGCATCCATTGAGAGGCAACGGACGGTAAACAATCTCCCGTGGCAACAAACACGAGAATAACAATCTCCCGTGGCAACAAACACGAGAACAACTGCTAGGCAATAGCTCGCTCGACACGTCACTCAAGGTGGAAGAATTGTTGGGCATGTTTTCTGTGCTCTCCGTGCCGAGGTTATGTAATGAGAACCAACTGGACAAAAAAATTCTGGTCATGAGCCCTGGGGATTGAAGGTTTGTGCTTAAAATTTGAATAAATAAGTTTAAAAAAAAATAAGTTCGGTTTCTTTTGGGTACCCCCTCGTATCTGTCTTCCTCTAGCATCCTCTGTGTACTTTCCAACTTCAGACAATACAGCGACCTGCAGCTCTTACCATGATACACACATCCCACTGTACTTCATATGCACGATGCACTATTCTTCCTCAGTGTGAAGTCAACGCGGTGTACAGTGGTGCCACGGACAACTCTCAGCATCCGGAACAGCACTTTACACTGTCATCTGCCCAGCGCTGGCCTCAAAGGGTACATAATGATACTGTGACATGTTGCGCTATGGAGAACACCCTCCCCCTTCCCGCCAGCCGTGACGTGCTGAGCGGAGCTGAAGTGTGCTGAGTCCAAGCACACTGGTCACTATGCAACACAAGTAAACACCGGTTGCTAAGCAAAGCGGGTAAACAGTGGTTGCTAGAGACGATGGCAATAACAGCGGTACCCATTACGTAACAGGCAAAACACGGCGTCAGACAACAGTGATGCTTATTACATAACTGTTTTCCGGTTGTCCGGCTGAGGGTTTATAAGGGAACTACACAGCCACCGAGACAGTTCTAAAGGCAACAGCCTATGAGTTGAGTTGGAATCTAGCCAGCGGAGGGTTACGAGTTGAATTGAATTGTGGTAGTCACCGAGTTTAGTTGTAACGAGTGAATCATGATAGAGTGGACAGATTTGTGTGTAGGGTTCTAATGTGTGTAAACCCATAACATTGTTGTAATTAATTGTAGCCGATACTTGTAGGTTGTTAAATAAACCGGTTAACAATCCGAACAGCGTCTTCAGTAACGAAACACGTTACAATACATTACAGTCTTGTCTACTTGGGTTCACAAACAGTATGTGATATGTGCAATGTAAGTCGTAACACGAAAACATTTCACATAAGTACAATACCCAGTAGCTAAGTGTACCCTTTGTGAAGAGCCAAGGGGAACCTCCATTTCCAATTCCTGTCAGAAAAACCTAAAATCTTCAAACATTAAATGGGGCACTACAGTCACTCAAAAAATCCCCCATCCTCTATGGAACATGCCAGTTCATTACTGTGTTCACAGAAACCTGTTACTGGTCCCTGCCAGGAATTCTAGCTGACATACCTTATTTCTTTAAGACCTATCCCAGGATTATCTTCCCATCTACACCCAGGTCTCCCAGGTAGTGTCTTCCTTTCAGGTCTTGTGACCTAACTAATGTCCACACTTCTCAAGAAACCTATACATGCTACATGCCCAGCTCATCTCATCCTCCTTGAATCAGTAACCCTGCTAAAATGACACTGCTAATGGTACAAATTATGGAAGTCCTAACTCTGCAGTTCAGTACATTACCCACTGAATCTCAACACTAAACTCGGCGTTTTCAATTTTGCGTTTCTCAACACAGTCACAATCAGAACCAACACCACAGTCACCTTCCCTGTAGGAACTCTTCACAGCTGCGGTGCGACAGGACTCGAAGGGAAGAACTCCTGGATGCCCCACTCTCAGCTGAAGGCTGATGAGCTCCTTTACATTGATATGGACAGTAACGTGGGACTACCTTCATTCTTGTGGTACATTTAGAACGTGGCGCCTCGTCACCTGGGTCAGCAATTTCTTTGCCCAAGTCTCACCAGCCCCTCAAACAAACAGTACAATCTGCCTACTAGTGTATGCACTGACAGCAGCACAAGGCAACACAACTCTCACAATGTGTTGAACAGTAAGTATGCAAACACTTTAACCCTTTGGCGCGGTTATTTAAATTCCGCGGCCGCGTCTCCGGCGGTAATATATTCAGGCGGCCATTTAAATTTTGCTCGAAAATGATTTATTCATCATTGTTCTTAAATTCTATGAGATAGGAACATGAAACTTTCACTAAAATGATCTTAAAAGGTGGTTTTATAACCTTACCTTATAATATGAGCGCCCTGTATCTCGGGAATGGAAGCAGGTTGTTTAGTATCTGAGCAGTGAATGGTACGCCTTGAAGGATGAAACTTTCACTAATTTGATCTTAAAAGATGGTTTTTATAACCTTACCTTATAATATGAGCGCCCGTTATCTCGGCAATGGAAGCAGCTGATTTAGTAGAATCTGAGCCGTGTAAGGAAGGCCTTGAAGCATTCGTATAACCCAACGGTGCCCCCCATTCACCACTCCAATTTGTGTATCTTTTCTTTGGCCCACACATCTGTGCGGCCATGCCTTCTTCCCCGTGAGGGGTATAGTTCAAGGAAATGTCTTTCCGTGACCCGNTGTGCACGTCTAGCGGAGGCAACTGGGGATCTCCCTGGGAAATCCTTCCCTGATGCAAAGTCAAGCATGTCCACAAGGGGGGCGTGAGGTAGGACCTTTATGGATTGAGTAAGCTGGGTTCCACATCCTCCATCACTTAGAACAGCAACTTCTTCAGTGATACCACTCCAGCACTGTTCACGTGGGCTATGTACACAGCACTCCATGCACTGGGAACCAAACATGGAGTACAGTATACATCGGTGCGCAAACTGAAGATGGTCTTTCATTTAGAATGGTCTAGGAAAACACTAACAGTTCAGTCTACAGGCTGGACAGCTGAAGACTCAATTCCTGGCAGATGTAAGTGATTTTCCTCTACTTCAGAGCATACAGACCAGCTCTGGAGCTCTACTGAGACGGTCACTATAAAGCGTATAGTCTTCTGGCTTGTAATTCTATGTGGTTTGGAGAAAGTCTCAAGTTTCAGAACACAGGTAAAAATGGTAAAAGCTATGTAACAGGCTGTGGAGGCCCTTAGCATTTTGAGATGTCAAGGCTCCCCAATTTTCTAAAACTAGATCACAGATGGCAGTGGGGTCAGCCTTATACGCCAGCTGCCCTTTACCCTCAGGAAGATTCCTGGTACTCATTTCTGTTAGGGGCTGAGTTGACACCAGGGCCATAGTGTGGCTGAAAGGATTAGGTCAATTGAAAAAAAATCCAAAGACCTCATTGGGACTTTAACCAGCGACCTTCTGGCTTGTAGCATACTGCCTCAACAAACAATGCTAACCCATGCCCCTTCAAAGTGACATATGACACCAATTTTCAGGTCTGAAGAAAAAGCTAAGCATAAAATTTGTTGTCTACTTCTGCTGGTTTCATGCTTAGCTGACGCTTCAACGTAATATCTTTGTCTGAAATACTGGTCCCTTCTAACCCTCACAGGGACAGGATTCTACTATTCCTACACAAAGTGCTTATGGCATAACAAATACCTGTATTAGGAAGCATTTGCCTGCAGTCATGGCAGAAACTTTGAGATTGTCCATCTTCAGCCTGAAGTTCATGAACTCCTTGAAGGTGAGGGTGACAGTACTTCCATTCTCACTGCTCCACAATAAATGAACAGTGGGCACCAACCAGTGAATACCAACGTCTCTTAGGAACTGTTAACAAAGAAAGAGGCCATAAGATTTAAATTAGAAGCCTACTACTGCTAGTGGGCTTTCAGCTGAGAAGGAAACATGCTATTTGCAAGTGCAGGGTGACAAGTTTCCTCCATCCCAACACAAACTTATCACATTCTATAAGAACTGCTAGAACACTGCCCCTTCTGTCTTTAAGCATGACTCAAGGCTCATAAGAAATTCTTCAGTTCTGAAGTGAATAGTTTCTTCATGTCCGGGCATAAAGTACGCACACCACCAATACTTCGCTGTCTAATAGCAGCTGCACATTCTGCAGTAACCAGCTGCCAAAACTGAATGCTTCCTGCATAACCTTAAGTTCAGACATTTATGTTCATTCTCATGGGCAAAATGTAAAATGTGGGTGCAGATCCCAGTGCAAATTGTTCCTTGAGTACTTGTCTGTATACATCCTTGAATATCTTAAACCTCTTCTTTAGTCTGCACATTGTGCTAAGTTTGTCTCGCACGACAAAATTACGTATTCCGCTTTCGGCCAACACTACACTGTTACTTCCTTCTTACCTGCAAGATCTTATGCCAAATCATTATAAGCCGCAAAATAAACACCTACGCTCTTCTACATCACACCAAACTCACAAACAAAATGGCTACCTTAACCACCTTCATTCTTTGGCCGACACTAGCGCTGTCGAGCATTCTCTTCCCCATGTTCAAAAATTACTTATTCGCGTTGTACTTGAAATACGTATTTAATCTGTACAGTTTTCACCCACACTCACAATGCTATCTCGATATGTCTACTTTAGATTAAAGAAACTCAAAGAAATTTACTCAGAGATTTAAGACTTTGAAGCAGTTTAGTTCTTAACTATTACGTTCATAAATGCAGTTCCTACATTACAGAAAAACATTATTCATGTTCATTATAAAGACATATCAGCAAGCAGATTATTCTTCATGTTATTTTACGACGCTTCCAGTATCTACAAAACTATGCGTGTATACCCGTAACCTGGCAACGACAGCGAAATAAGCTGCTACTAAAAGCTGTTGCTAGGTATTCGCTTCGTAAACAGAAGCCGTTGCTAGATAATCGCTCTGTAAATAAATGTTGTTGCTAGGTACAATACCACACCAGGCGACACGCAACAATAAAAGAACTGTTGGAATAGGTGTATTCTGGGTGGTCAGGCACAGGCTATATAACGAAGCAGCTAGTTTGATTCCAGTTGCAATGTGACTTTGACTTTGACTTTTTCGTGCGTAGCAAGTGAGCAGTTGTATTTCGCGGTCCGCCGTGAGGAATCTAACAACGACTAGAGAGGGCTATAACAAACTGAGAAGAATTAGTGAGTACTGTAGTTACTTGTAGAGCGTGTAAATTAGTGAGAGTGATGTAATTGATGTAATTAATTAATTATAATTAATTAAACATTAACAATTACATCACTCTCACTAATTTACACGCTCTACAAGTAACTACAGTACTCACTAATTCTTCTCAGTTTGTTATAGCCCTCTCTAGTCGTTGTTAGATTCCTCACGGCGGACCGCGAAATACAACTGCTCACTTGCTACGCACGANGTCCTACCACCTGTCTCTTCCTAGGGGTGTGATTCGAAGATCACGGCGCTGCCACTAATTATTACGACGTGACCACAGGGGGGCGTGGAGGTATCCCACCGATGCCACCAATTATTATGCTGCGACGGCGGGGGTGGGTAAACACAATATTAATTCACTGAGGTATCTGCCGCCTTTGCTTGAGTTTGCAATTCTCCTGGAGGATTCGGTAAAGGACTCTAACCGTCTGTGTATACGATCAAGATGCTGAAGAAGTAGCCAAGTTCCAACAAAGGACTGTAGAGCCATAAACAGATATGCAGGGTTTTTTTTGTTTGTAATATCCCAATGAAGAAGACAAACTACGAGCAGTAAGGGATATGTGCATTTGTTCAGCTAGATTATATTTTTGGGAGAATAAGTGCAACAACGAAGCGGACTGGTTGCTACGCAGCGTTGCAGTAAATATTTTTCGGCAGCGTTGCTCAGCAACGCCTTTGTAAACACGACGATTACGCAATAGTGAAGCGATGTGCGTTTTCTGCTGTCCGACTTAGAGTTTATAAGAGAAACTGGAATGCCTGAGGAGTTCAGTTCAGATATATCAGCCGTGAAAGAAGAAGAACCGAACGCGTGGTTAGAAGATTTTATGTGATAATCAGCGATAGTTTGTGATAATTGAAAAGGTACTGGGAGTGTGTATTTCAGTGAGACTTGTATAGCTCCCGTGTCATAAATACGTGAAGACTGCCGAAGATTAACTGAAGAGATTAGCGTGTAGTGAGTATAAGTTGTGTAAATCAGTAAGAGTGTAATAAGTAATTGTAGTTACGACCGGTAAGTGGTTAATAAAACCAATTAGCAATTCAAACGGCGTCTTCAGTAGCCAGACACGTTACAATGCGTTCAATGAGTACTGGCTCGTAAATGTTTTATACCCAGTGGCGTAACTCATACTCGTGATTTCTTTTCAATTAGGTATCTTTTTAATGCTTGTATTGGGGGTTTACTCAGGTCTGTCTGGTAGAGTTAGAACGGTACATGTTTTCAGTCTATGTGTAGTTTCGCTGTTGTCTAATATGTTCACTGCTAAAGCATTAGAGTGATTCCGTAATTTTCTTAAGTATTTTTATTCCACCTCTTTATTTCACTGGGCAGTGTGTTCATTTATAGACCTTCATGGATCCTATGATTCTTTATTTACCAATATGCTTTCCGAGTGACTTGGAGGGTCTGATTTAAAGCGCTGGAGGATTTCGATTTTGGACTTAGGGGCTGTTCCCCATAGCTGAACTGAATTCCGTAAACCCATATGGGTTTGAGTACTGCTTTGTATAGGAGGAGTTTGCTCTCTATTGATTGTGTTGATTTTCCGAGTAGCCAGTTCATTTGTTTCGCTTTTTGGTTGAGCTGTTTTCTTTTGATTTTGATATGCTTTGCCCATCTCAGCCTTCTTTCGAGATGCATGCCTAGGTATTTCACTTCATGTTTCTGGGGTAGATCAACATTACCCATTTGCACTGTCGGATAGGTTTGGTTGCCTAGGATTAATGTAATATGCGTGGATTGATTTCGACGTATTTTAATTCTTTATTTCTTCATCTAATCATCGAGCTTATTGATGGCGGGTTCGAGTTTCACTGAGAATATCGTTGGATCTTCATGTGTGGATAATATTGCTATATCATCCGCGAAGGTAGCAGTTGTTGTGTTGTCTGATATTGGGAGGTCGCTTGTGTAGGTAAGATATAGGACAGGTCCAAAGACACTTCCTAGCGGTACGCCTGCTTCAGTTTTTCTTAAGGTTGTGATTACGTCGTTGAATTTCACTTGAAAGAGTTCATCCGTTAGATATGATTATATTCTGTGATATGTATAGGGAAGGACTTTTCTGATTTTGAAAAGGAGGCCTGGATACCATGTTTATCAAACTCTTGTGTGATGTCTCGGAACACCGCAGAGCAGTACTGTTTCTTTTTTTAAACTTTCTCTTATTTTATCTTGTAATTCGGTGTATTTGTTCTATGGTAGCGTGTTTCTGTCAAAATCCACACTTATGATCCGACAGGATTCGGTTTCCTTCCAGTGTCGGTCGTAATCTCTTGAAATAGTTTTGTCGAAGATTTTCTCATTATTGGGAGTAGCCTGATAGTTCTATATGAACCTGCTTCTTCTGGCGGTTTTCCAGGTTTCGTGATCATTATAATATTTGCGACTTTCCACTGAATTGGGAAGCATCCCGTCCTAAGAATTAAGTTGAATATAATTATTAGATGGACAATGCCTTTTTATGGCATTCTTTCAATATTCTTCCTGTAATTTGGTCATATTCGGGGGTTTCCTTGGGTTGCGGTCGTTTTCATTACGTTTTGGTTTTCTTCACTGTGAGGAGTTTGATTTGTTGTTATTTGCAGCGGTTCATTCAGCGCTTTGTTGATTTCTGTTTCGAAGTCTTCGTTTTGTGGCAGTTCATTTTGTCTGAAATGTCTTTGCCAAGCATCCTGCAAACGCGCTCGCTTTCTCTATCACTTCGTACCCAGGCTTGTTCCGCGCTTCTGATTGGTGGGATGTGTTGTGTCGGTTATTTAAATCGTTGGGTTGCTTTCCAGGGTGAATAGTCGGTGTCAGCTGTCGTTGTTAATATTTGAAAGTGTACCTGAAATATTTCTTCTTTGATCCTCTTTATTTTGCCTTCATTTTATCTAGCCTCTTCGTTGTACCTGAATTTATCTTCGGGATGCCGACTCAACTACTATCTTCTTCTAAGTTTTCGGTTTCCGTTAATCTGGTCCTTCACTTCCCATAAAAATTCCAGATATTTGTTTCAAGTTTGCCGTCTGGTGTTGCACTCCAAACTGCTTCTTTTATTACGTCAGTGAATTCTGTAATAGCCCTTTTAATGTCTTTCTCTGTTTTGAGCTGAATGTTGAATCGTAAATTTTCTTCGATTTAAATTCTGAAGTCTTCTCAGTTTGTTTGGTTGTTGTGCAGTTTTGGTGATTTTTGGTGAGTTTAAATATTCGTACACATGGTGGTGATTATAGGTGTGTGATCTGATGCGATCTCTGGATTGGTTCTTACATCTATGGAGGTATGGAAAAGCCCTTTGAAGATAAAGATGCCTAGTAGATCTGGAGTTTTGTTGATATCTGTTGGCCAATAATTTGGTTCGCCCGTGGATAATATTTCTAGTTGTTTTTCTTGCATGGTTTTGTATAGTTCGCGATCTTTAGGATTGATTACGCGGGAACTCCATTATTGGTGTTTCGCGTTGAAATCACCTCCAAACACAAAATCTGTATCCTAGTGAGTCAACGAAGGAATTGTATTGTTCTTTTTTAAATGTGTGGCGTGGGGGAGGGGGCAGTATATGACTGAGAAAGTAAAACTTCCATCCCAGCCTTCGATGCTTATATCCGTTGCCTGAGTGTGGTCTGTTTCATATATGGGAAGTTCGTGGTGTTTTATATCTTTTCTTTTGATTATGGTTGAACCTGCATGGGCTCTCACATCCGGAAGTTTGGTAGCGTATCTGATATAGTTTGGGACGTTGGGGATATTTTCATAGTTTCGTTCCGCACAGTGGGTTTCCGACACCAATAGGCTGCCTGTTTTCTGAGTGTTGAGAAATACTTCTACTTTTATGCGTTCGGTCACCAATTTGAATTCCACTCTTGTATGCTGCATATGTGAATTATTTTACTAATTTGTTAAGCACGGCGGTGAGGATATTCATGAGCGTCCTCATTTTTACCGCTTGCTTGGAAAAACTGTTTAGAACCTTGTGAAGGAATCTTCCATTGTTTTGAAGAGTGAATGTTCTTCTATGTTTTTCGCTGTGATTGATAGCTTTTCAATACCATTTCTGGTTACTTCGACGTGTGTCATATCTGTCGGCCTTTAGTTTTCTGCGGTGCTGCAGGACTTTCGTCCGCTAGTCCGGATGTATATATTTTTATTATTATGCTTTTTTACAATCTACATCTTCACAGAGTATTAAATAAATGCGATGTAGGTGGTTAGCTTGCAAGGGAAACATTCAGTGATGTTTCTCCTACATGTAGTCTATTTCATTGATCGATGATGTCTTGGGGCCATGTTCTGTTCAGTCTTCTTGTCACTGGACCGTTGCTGTATAGCTCTTCTATTAATTCGCTGTCATGGTTTACAGTTTGGTTTTTGTGCCTTTCAGCCATTCTTAATATTTCATTTTTGACGAAGGGTATCTTTACGTCCTTGTGGAGTGTAAGGTTGCTCACATACCATGGTGCGGCTGCAATTGCCCTTAGTGTTTTTGCTTGGAATCTCTGGATGAGATTGGCTTTCGACGGCTTTGCAAATACCCAGATTTGAAGACAATAGGACCAAATAGGTTTCAATACAGCTTTGTATAGTAGTATTTTGTTAGTCATAGAGAGCTTTGATTTTCTATTGAGAAGCCAATACATTTGACGATATTTCATGTCAAGTTGTTTTCTTTCAGTTTGGATGTGTTTTCTCCAAGTAAGCCTTTGATCGAGGTGGAGGCCGAGTTACTTTGTTTCTGTGACTGTACGTTCATTGCTACTGTGGGCACATTTCTTGTCTAGCGGTGAATGTTATCTGGACAGACTTCGCCAAGTGGCGTACCAGTCGCTGAGTAAATTAAGGTGATTTTGCTGGTTTTGAGACGCTGTTAACGGGGTTTCACTAATAGCAACGAGAGCCACGTCATCAGCGAAAGATGCTATCTTGGTGTTTTCGGTTTCAGGTATATCAGCTGTGTAGATCGTAAATAGCAGTGGCCCCAGGACACTGCCTTGTGGGACTCCGGATTTAATGGGATATAGATTGGATTGATGGTCTGAGTGCTTCACGGAGAATTTTCTGTTGGAGAAGTATGATTTTAGAAGGAGATAATAATTTTGAGACGGTGAGAATTTTAATTGGAAGAGTAAGGCTTGGTGCCATATTTTGTCAAAGGCTTGGGATATATCAAGAAATACAGCGTTACAAAATTTCTCTTCCTCGAGACTCCTGGGTGATTTCAATTACAATTATATGACTTGATCCGAACTGATGATTGGGAAGTATTGTTAGTACCTCATGATCTTCGTATATCCTTTTGAACCAATATTTACCCGGACTGTAACCAGTCCGAAATTTCAGGAGAGGGAAAGGGGGGGGGGAGTTCATTCACTTGTTGTGGGAAATACACGCACAATTCGAGAGCTATGCTGACCGAATTTAACAATTACTAGAATATAATAACGAAATAAATATACATTTAACAATAATAAAGGAAATCAAACATATGAAGTGAATACCAGAAATAATATTACAAGAAACCTAGCATGACCCACTCCGGCCATTCAAGCCAATACCTTATTCATGGGACACCGCCCATTTCACTGACCATTTAATTTACAAACCAAGGAAAGGAAAATAATATTACTCACTTGTGTATATATACTCACAGGGTACCCATACGTATATATTTATATAAAACACCTTTGCCTCGCCATTGCTCCATAGCTCGGCAAAGGGGCCCTCTCCCGGGACACACAGCCCTGACTTCCAAAAGTAAATCTAATTTTGAAAAAGAAAAGTCAAGAAACCAAACAGAAATTTCTAAGTGCAGGGACAACCACCCTGCACGACCGCCACCCAGGGAAAGAGAGAGATCGTTCGTGTCATCCTGCCACGACAAGAGGATGAGGAAGGAAAAAAGAGGGGGAGGGTCACGCGACACCATTGAAAAGAACTTTACAAGAAATATATGAGCATTGGCAGTGGTTGACTGCAATTCCATGACTCCTTTCACGGGTCGAACCCTTTGAATCGTCTTCAGACGGTTCAGGATCGCCCACTCTCCTGGCACACTCAGCTCTATCACGGCCCTTAGCATCGTCCAGAACCCAAAAATGTCTCCACCTAAAGTTCGTCGGGGTTTCACTCATCACACCGCACTTCCACAAGGGGGGGGGGCAAGTTCAGTGTGACGGAGAAACACCTCCCCCAAGTCCACACCCTTGGCGTCACCACTCCCTCCGTGCCACGTGCACCACCAATAATCCGAAGAATCCTTCCTCTTGAGGCGCAGCACCGAACCCCAAAACGTATGTGGATATAAAGATGCCGGAACGCACCTACGATGGACAGAGCACTCTCCGACCGCCCCGGGCCCTCGAGAAGTCGGAGGTACGTAGCAGCTTCTGAGTAGAGCCACCAGCGTCCGCAGCCAATTAAGGAAGGAAAGAAAGGGAAAGATGGCATAGTCTAAAACACACCAAAAAATCTTACAGACATTGCGCACTGTCCCAAGAGCCAGACCAAAAGAAACTCCAAGACAATTACATGACAATATTTAAGCTTCAGCCACCGGCTCTAACAATCCGCAAAATACCTTTTAAGCTGGGAAACATGAGTCTTCGCTAATATTGCTCCCGTGTCGGGATTTGCCAATTGAACCGTAACAGGCGTCAAAAACCTTACAATAACATACGGTCCAGACCACTTAATAGCTATTTTGGCCGATTGTTGTAAAACCTTAGAGCTCTGGGG
>NW_019737419.1:91663-95428 GCF_002891405.2 Cryptotermes secundus
TGTGACATGTTGACCCCTACCTCCCCAGCGGTGCGTGGCGGTGGCGTAACGCTCGCGTTCTTACGGTAATAGGCGAGTTCCCGCCCCGCCACTCCCCTCCGCGGTGACGTCACCGAGGGATATCGCGGTCGCTAGGCAACGCGAATCAACAGCGGCGACGTTACGATAGTAACAGCGGTGACCTCCGCTAGCGTTACATAGCAACAGAGCGCCAGGCAAAAGGGTGCCTATTACGTGGCCGTTTTCCCGTATTGTCCGATCGAGGCTACATAGGGAGAAGCGAAGGCTATTCACAGCCAGTTCTAGTGTGGCTACCGCAGAGTCGTACTGAGTTGTACTGAGTCGTACTGAGACAGTCAGCGAGTCCTGGAGCTACCGCCGAGTTAGCCAGCAACTAGTCAGTTGTATTGTGGCATTTTTCAGTGTACTATTTGCGATACTGCAGATAGCAGTAATCGTGAATCTGTAATTGGGGTGATTGTAAGTGCGAATGTGAAATAAAATTCGCTACATCGAATACATCGAGAATTTATTTGTCGCGATATACCCCTCGATACGCGACAATATATATATATATATATTGTGACGGGGATGGCTCAACGGGAAGTAGGGCTCACGTGCAATCTGTGGTTTTGCGAGTGACGTCACATACCCCCACTCCTTCCACCAGTACGCAACACTCGGTGGGCGCGCCCCTCCCACGCGGTAACGTGGCAGAAGAGCGACTGTGTTGTTACCAAGGGATACAGCAGTTATGCTGAATAAACAACTCTCAACAACGTTGCCAAGCAGCACCTGTAAACACGCACGTCAGTCTTTAGTTGAAATTGTGGCGTGTGTAAATTCGTATACCAATTCTGACACCCAACACGTGACTATATATATATTGTAACTTGTTGCTTGTTACTGAAGACGCCGTTCGGATTGTTAACTGGTTTATTTAACAATCTACAACTAACGGCTACAATTACTTATCACAGTTGCGGGGTTTCATACTTTATAACCCTAATCGCATTAATCTGTTACCACTGTTGCGGCGTTTCACGATTTATAACCCTATGCGCAAATCAGCTCACTCTGTCTTCAGTAGTCTACACGTTTACAGTAGGGGAGCTATGTATCACTGTATTACACACTCCCAATTACACAATCACACACACGTCCGGTTCTTCTTTCCGCGACGGCTGCTATACTCCAACTGTAGTCGGCTGACTGGAGAACTGTTGATAACACACTCGCTCGACTACTACTGAACTCGGCGACTGCTGCTATATGTCAACTCGACTCGGCGACTGTTACATTACAACTCACTCGTAGCTGCTGTGCAGTTCCCTTATATAGCCGCAGTGGTGCCTGTTGCGTGCTACGTCACAGTATGAAGCGGTTCCGCGTCACCGTGTTGCGTCACCGCGCGTTGCGCGTTGCTTGGCTACCAGGATGCGGGGACTCGGCAAACTTCGGCTCCGCTCGGCTCACTTCGGTTCCGCTCGGCACGTCACCGCGGGGAGAGTGGTGGGGTGATGACTCGCTTATTACGCGAGCGCTACGTTACCGCCACGTGCAGCTGGAGAGGTAGGGGTCAACATGTCACACTACTCCCTCCTTAAGGCTGTTCGTCCCGAATAGCCTAACAGTGCTTCCCCCGTTCCTTTTCTTTGGAGGCTGTTCTTGCAGCATCTTCTTTGTCCATTACATCAGCTCCCTTCTTAAGGTCAACTCGTCTCGAGCGCTTTCCTTTCAGCTCGCCAGAAGATCCAGTTGTGTCCCATTCATCCATCACTTTCTCCCACGGCACATTCACTCTCTCTGGGGAGGCTGGTTATTCTATTTTACCGGCTCCTCTTCGGTGCCCTAGATCTTTTTTCGTTTTGGAGGTGGTCGAACCCTCCACAATGTCCAATCTTTGTGTTGCCGTAGGCTGACAGAGGATCCAACCATTCCCTTCGCGATCTTCACGCTGACAATCTCGTAGATGGTCTTCTTACAAATTCTCCCTTCTTGGTGCGATCGCTGTCCTGATCTACACCCTCGGATGACGTCCTTGGTTGTCACCTTTTCCGTCTGGAATCCGAAGGTTCCCTGGGGAGTTTCCTTCTTGAAGGCATTTCTCCAACATCGTGCCACTGTCGCGCGACGGGATGTCTTCCTGCAGGTGATAGCCAGCTTCATCCGGGACTCATAGTCTCCTCGGGTCCAAGTTTTCCTGACGATGTTCCTTCGACGCCAGGCCACTGTTGCATGGCGGAACACCTTCCCGCGAACGACGGCCAATTTATTCTGGGGTCCGCAATTTTCCCGTGTCGAGATTTTCTTATTTCGTCGATTTCGGTCCCTACGCCTTTTCTTCTTCGGTTCTCCGACCGGCATTACTTCGGCGTCTTCTACGGGCAGCTCTCGTGGTTCTGCCGCCTCAGGTTTCCTGTGCACTGAAGCCGGCTTTTCATCTTCTGGACGTGCCTCCATTTCTAGGCAGGCCATCTTCACTCCGACCGGTATTGCAATGGGGACCTCTTCTTGTTGTGCCGCCGCAGGTTTCGTGTCCACTTGGCAGGCCACCGTCTCTTTTTGGGTAATCGGCATCAATTCATCTGCAGGTTCACTAACCGGTATCACTGCGACACAATATATATATATATATTGTCACGTATTGGGTGTATAACGCGACAGATAACTTCACGCCGTATTTGATATAGCGAATTTTATTTCACATTCGCACTTACAATCACCCAAATTAGAGATTCACAATTACTGCTATCTGCAGTATCACAAATACTACACTCCAAATGCCATAATACAACTGACTGGTTGCTGGCTAACTCGGAACTAACTCGGAACTAACTCGGAGGTAACTCGAGGACTAACTGTGAATAGCCTTCGCTGCTCCTTATGTAGCCTCGTTCGGACAATACAGAAATAGGCCACGTAATAGGCACCACTGTTGTCTGGTGCCGTCATGCTAGCAACGCTGTGTACCGCTGTTACTACCGTCGTCTCTCGCAACCACAGTTTACCCGCGCTGCCTAGCAACCGCGGTACCCCTTGGTGACGTCACCGCTGTTGACTCGCGTTGCATAGCTACCAGGATGCTGGGACTCGGCTAACTTCGGCTCCGCTCAGCGCGTCAGCTCCGGGGCAGGGGTCCAGCTAGCGCGACACGTCACACTGCTCCCTCCTTAAGGCTGTTCGTCCTGAATAGCCTAACGGTGCATCCCCGTTCCTTTGCTTCGGAGGCTGTTCTTGCAGCATCTGTTCTCCGGCCATTACAACCACTCCNGTAATGGCCAGAGAATTGTGAAACTTTGACCGCAGTTACACACTTGTTGATTACAAAATACATATTAAAACTGGCATGAATATGTGGATTCTGTAATGTTAATAATGTATGTAACATCAAACTAACTTGTGAGTGACGTGAAGCCATAAAATTGAAGTACAAAATACTCGCTCGCCATGTCATAATTGTCCTTAGGGTTTCCAAGCACTATACATGACACATGACTGGCAAGCGCTGACGTAATATGGCTGGCTGCGCATGGTGGTATAATCAGACTATATAACTGTATTAAACGTACATTCACGGACAATCTCGTTTGGAATTTCGTTTTCATTATCTCGTGTGGATTATTATGGAACCACGTATGCACATTTCGTAAATTATTTACACCATCCAGGGTAAAAGACGCCTCAACACTAAATAAAATGACGCTTAACAGTTCGGGATGAGCTTTTTATCCAGTGGCACAAATCCATACGCTGTGCATGGTC
>NW_019737419.1:97109-106208 GCF_002891405.2 Cryptotermes secundus
TAATGTTCAGTTTGTTAGATATTAATTATAAATGTTGTAAATTGAATACGTTAGGTGAACCACGTTCTGCATGGGTGTGTAACTTGGTGTCTGACATTAAGGGAGGAAGACAGACTGAGGGTGTTTGAGAACTGGGTGTTGAGAATATTTGGATCGAAGAGAGATGAAGTGACAGGAGGTTGGTAAAAACTGCATAATGAGGAGCTTCATAACTTGTACTCTTCTCCAAGTACAGTATAATTAGAATGATCAAGTCAAGGAGGCTGAGGTGGGGGAGACGAGGAATGCGTATAGAATATTGGTGGGAAAGCCAGAAGGAAAGAGACCACTGGGAAGACCAAGGTGTAGTTGGCCGGACAATATTGTAACATGTTTCGGTACTGAATACGCCGTAGAGATTGTTAATTGGTTTATTCAACAACCCACAAATCACGGCTACAATTAATTATAACAATGTTGCGGGGTTTTACACTTTATAACCTATTCGCAATAATCAATTCACTCTATTGTCAGTAGTCAACACGTTTTCACCGTACGGGAGCTATATAAGTCCCACTGTATCACACTCCCAATTAATTCTCAGTTACACACACGTCCGGTACTTCTTTCCGCGACGGCTGCTATATTTCAACTCGGCTCGCAGACTGCTGCCTTGAGAACTGTTGATAGCACACTGACACTCGCTTGCTGCTCAGCCGGCTTTTATTCCGTTCGCTGTTGCTAGGGTCGCCCGCCACGTCACAGTAGGAAGCGGTGCCGCGTCACCGTGCTTGCGTATAGCCTAGCAACGCTGTTACCTCGCGCCGTCTTAAATCACCGCGCGTTACCTGTTACGTCACCGCGGAGGGGAGAAGGAGCGCTACGTTACCTCTACGTGCCGCTGGGGAGGTAGGGTTCCTCCGTTGCGCAACATGTCACAATATTAAAATTGATCTTAGAGAGATGGGATGGGATGGGATTGACTGGATTGATCTGGCTCAGGATAGGGACCAGTGGAGGGCTCTTGTGAACACGGTAATGAACTTCGGGTTCCATAAAATGCTGGGTTATTATTGAGTAGCTGCAGAATTGGAGGCTCCTCCAGAAGGGCTCAGCTCCATGAGTAAGTAAGTAAGTAAGTAAGTAAGTAAGTAGGTAAGGCGAACCACAGGTTGGTCAGCAGGAAACCAAAGTTTAGAGCACCTTTAGACGTAGCACATTCCTCAGGCATCCGGCTTCAGTTGTATACTTTACAGAAAATACTGACAAATCGGTTGAAGGACACAGAGGCAAGTCTCGATTTCGCACGAAAGGCTATCGGCCAGTATGAATTTGCCGACTTTAGGATTTTGAGTGAACAGAATTTCCATATGTTGAATGCAATCGTGCGGTAGAGCCAGAGAGAAGGAGTTTCGAGATGGCGTGCCGGCCATCTTTATTCTGTGGCTCATCAGGTCGCGTGAGTACTTGCCTGTGTTCGGTGCGCTGATGATTGATAACATGTAATTTCTGGTTCACTGATTACGATATGAATTTTGGTATTACTGGTTTGTTAGGAATAAATTGATTAACTGATTAATTGTCAGGATAGAAAATTTGGATTTTTTTAAGATATTGGAATAGGAATAGGCATTTCCATGGTAACGCAATAACAGCGAGCCGTTCCGTAGACAATGTCGAAACAACAAACGAATCTCCATGGAGATGATCAACAGAAGGCCCGTTGAGTAACAACGGACGAGGAGAAACACGTTACCAGTGTATATGGAGCGTTCCCGAAGCAACGGATTGCCGAACACGTGAGATCGAACCTTGACGAGGGGTGTCCTCTACTGAGTCCGTAGAACACCTACATAAGCCGAGAGCTACGGACAGCGAAAATACAGTTGGAACCTAGTCGCCATATGATACAGACAGAAGACAGCAAGAGACAGTCTTAGGAAGACCACCGCCGAAAGCAGTCTAGTATCGGCCGAGATATAGTGGAAGCAATAACTGTGATACTGCAAGTGACAACAATTGTAAAGCGTGTGAGTATATATGTGAAGCACAATAGAGATTCGCTAAATTCGAGACCAACGAGAAGTTATTTGTCGCGTGACATACTTAACACGTGACAATATAAATTCGAGTTAGCGAATGATGGTTAGAGTGTGAATTTGGTTAACGCTTGTTAGTGTTGTTAGTTGATAACTTTGGTTTACTCATTGTGGGATATAAAAATTGTGCTTGTATTATGTAGGTTTATTAGATTATGAGTAGTAAATTTTAAGAAGTGAAGGAAGAGTGTGTGATGGCAGATTGTATATGTTTAAGGGTTGTATGTATGTACTTGTTGATTTGATTATATTTGTTTTTTCACATATTGAGTGTTTATTGGGTGTTCGTAGTAATTTTGTCACTTGGGAGAGTAGGAGCTATTCACAGATGTTTAACTGATGGTTAACAGGTGGGATATTCTAAATTTTCATGGTGGCCGTCACGTGACACAACAAAACTGACTGGCAAGCGACGAGTTATAATAAGAATTAGGATGTCGCAATTGTGCGACACGACAAATTTGTGGCCGCGTGGGGTAGAATAAGGATTTTGTGGGTTCCCATGGCGGATGGCCCTTTCGCCACAACAAAATTGATGACAATGTTGGGAATAGAATAGGAAATTTCGTGCCTCATCCCCGCTTGCGCCATAATAAAATGGACTCAGGGCTTACGGCACAAATTAGATACAGCATCATCAATTACGACCCTTACATTTATTTAAGCGCCCTAACAGGAACGGACGTGTAAACGCACAACAGCAACGGGAATTTAAACGCACAGCAATAGCGGGCATTTAAATAAATTTCGGGCAGCTCAAGCTACCACAATTTAAAAACTCTGGCTTTTAACATTTGAGGGTGAAATGACGTATGAATAATAATTTTCTTCCTGGTAATCAAAGATAAATCAGATTTTTCTCATACATTGTTTCAGGGATATTTGTGAGAAAGAAATGGACTCTAACAGTTTACTGATCACAGTAGTACTCCCGATGCTACTGCAGATACCCTTTTGGTATTTGCTTTACGGTAAGTAACCAGATGTCAATTGTTAATGACTGTTAATGACTAGACATGGGGTTTGCACTGGTTATTAGATTTACTGAACAATTATTACTCGTTAACTAGAAATAATTGCTTTAGCACCGTTAATTTACATACTCTACAAATAAATAGAGTACGTACTAAATCTTCTCAGTTTATTAGAGTTCTTACTGGTCATGACTAGATTATACCAAAGTCAAAGTCACCATGCGACCGGCGGTCATTCAGTCAGTCCGCTTCGTGTCAGTTCCCCTCTGGGGTTCATGACCAGATCGTAATTACTGTTACAGAGTTAGGGTTTTGTCGATAATGTAATAGTTCTTTTATGGGCTTCGCGTAATTGCCAAGCATAAGGCACCACTTGTAATATTTGTTTTGCAAAGCCCTTGCGTTGGTGATGTGTACTTTGCGTGCCTTGGGAGTAAAAGGATAATAATATCCTGGGTTTGAGCAATGAGATTCTCTCTTGGGCTTAACGGGTCTTGCTCCGATGAGATGGATTAATTTATCGAAGAAGTACCTGGGTCACAAAGTTTCGATGCAACAACGTATTTGATTTATTTCCGCAACATTACACACACCACAATAACAGTCACTTTACAATCACAGATACACCCTACAAATTTACAATATTCACAACACTGCTATACGATGGAGAACGTGCCAGATTCGCAGCCTGTGTGTCAGCGTCTTGCTGAATGTACATACGAATTTGTATTTGTCCACTGAATGCCCAACTGATCCGTCAACTGACTCACTCTATTACTGAGTTACAGTCTACATGCTTGCTCCCGACTCTCGGTCATCCGGAATCAGCCCATTGAAATACAGTAAGATGACGTAACATCTAGAACCTTCTCTTTCTGGATCTTTCTCGAATCTTCTCGAAGCTTCTACTGTTCCATAGTTCGAGAATATTCTGGAAGTTCCATTTATCAGACTGGCAGTGGGATGAGTAGTCATTCACATACCACACCGACCATTAAAGAATCTTCTAGTAGCTCTTGTCTGTAAATTCAACACCGCAAATTCTTAGAACAGTTATTGTAAAACTGGGCATAAGTGACATTTAGTATAAAATTGGTATTAAGTAACAACTATTAATATTCGAGAATTACGCCGGTAGGCAATGATCGGTTACAATAATGAGCGCCATCTCTGAAGAAAGGATAAGTCTGTCATTTGGTGTAGCCATTTCCGTCTATTTTCAACATGTTCTTAATGTTTACAGTTCTTCATGTACATGACGTGGTATAATAACATAAATATAAATGCCATACATACGAATACAAGGCCTCTCTCAGCCCAGGATAAGAACAGCACATCTAAGTATCTCGCGCTACAAAGCAGCCCAGTCACTTGAACGGTATACGCTTGAGCGCCGACAAGTTCAGGCCTCTGTCACCTCGTTGAAAGTGGTAATTTCGAACAGAGAACCTCCAATGAACTTTCAGATATGTCTCTGAAACAGATTTATGTGTAGATTTTGGCTGTTTACTGATTCCATAGCGCTGCCTCCGATTGCCATTTGAATTAAATGCTATGAATTTGAGAGGTTCCGTTTGCCCTCGGTATGTACCTAGTAGAAAACATCGTTTCACACAGTTCGTGCAGTAATGCGTAACGAATCTGTTTTCCCCCGAGAATGTGTTTCATTTTCCATTGTTTAGCAATGTCTGCATTTTCTGCGTCCAGGAAAGGCATTCATTACTGGGCACCGGACGGTAAACACGCCTCCGCGGTAACCAACACACGAATTATTTGCTATGCAAAAGCTCGCTCAACAATGTCAGAATTGTGGGACACGATGTCTTCTGTGCGCTCTGTGCCGAGGCCATATAACGAGAAAAAACCTGATTTTTCCGTAACCTTAAATTTCAACAATATCATGTCAACGGCTGCTGTATTCTTGGATGTTGAAAAGGCCTTTGACACAACATAGCACTTTGGCTTGCTATATAAAATATCGGAATAAAAATTTCATGTCACTCTTACCAAGCGTTCTTTTCTCTGAGACAATTCTAAGTTTCCGTCGAAGATGGAATGTCTACGCCAAGGAATATACAAGCAGGGGTGCCACATGTTTCCGTCTCGTCAACTACATTGTACGATCTTAATATTTATAATACGCTCAAAACACGTGCCTAACTAGGTCTCTTCGACGATGACACCTGTGTATATGCGACAGACCCCAAAGAGGGTTTTGTTCTCAGAAAATTGCAGAGAGGTCTCAGTGCTATTTTGATGTAGTGTGGATGCTGGAACATAAATAACAATGAAGATAATACTCCGGACGTCTACTTTTCTCATGGACTTAGACAATCTTAGGCTCATCTTACACAGAATGGATGGAATATCCCCTTTGTCAGTCATGTAAAATGTCTCGGTGTTAGAGGATTACACGGAGACTGCACACAGAAATGATTGAAGCCAAGGCCTTCAGAACATTTGTCAGAAACTACTCCGTATTCAAAATTGAGCGCTTAAGCACCAACATTAAACTAGCACTCCTTAAGGCATTGATCAGATCAGTAATGTCTTACGCTTGTCTCGCATAGGTATTAGTGGCAGGCACTTGTCTCTTAAAATTGCAGCGCTTGCAAACAAGGTTCTGCGCACTATTTGAAAATTTTCAACGTGCACACAGGTCCGCGATTTGCACACAGCTTTCAAACTTCCGTGTGTATACGATTATGCAAAACAACTACGAAGGTAACAAGTAGGGGTCGTACAGAAACATGAGAATGAATATCTTTGCGGTGTAGGGCAAGATAAAGGACAAGGCCTACAAGAAGTTGAAGAAGGATCCTACTGATGCCATCGAGTGCAAAACTGTGCTTCTCCTGAAAAAGTCCACGATTGCTAAGGAGGTCCGCCAACAGCTATGACCACAAGGTTCCAGGCCACCTATACTCTATGGATTGCCGAAGATCCACAAGCAAGCTGTACTTTACACATTGTTGTGCAGGGCTAGATTTGGTGCTCCTGGGTGACGTTTTCAGGCAGAACGGTTACAACAATCGGCAAATCCACAGAATTCTCAACCGTCGTCCGAACATCAGTCAACCCAACGATACACCGGACTCAGTCGCCTTCCTGCCCTATGTCGGGACTATATTCAACCGTATCGGCAGAGTGCTGTCCCGGCACATCAAATCAGTGGGTCTGCCTCCAAAGAAATTATCTAGTTTCCTCTGGCCGGTCAAAGACAGACTAGGACTAAGGACACCGGGTGTATACAGAATCCCCTGCGAGTGTGGCAAGGTCTACATTGGGCAGACGGACCGTTCCGTGTACACGAGGTTGAAGGAGCATCAGCGGCACATCCATCTCCAGCATCCGGATAAATCAGCTGTGGCTGAACATAGCATCGATTTGGGACACCGCATTCAGCTTCAGAATATCTCCATCCTCGCCACCAAGAACCGATATATGGATCGCATCATTAGGGAAGCCATTGACTGGACTCTAGTCTGTTAGCACCTGCTCATGCTGGTTCGCTCGCAGATTTCTTTTTCTTATACCCTATAGATGGAGGCGACACTGTCCTCCGAAACGTCGGTTGGCACAATATCTACACGGCGACACATCCCAGAAGACCGCTTTCCTCATAGTCACCGCCGTGAAAGCCTCAAATCTTGCAAGATAAACGTAGGCAAAAATATATAAGAGGCTTAAACTTGGCGGTGGTCAATCTTACGACCGTTCAGGGGAATTAGCTGTCGTTATAGTATAGGACACGTAAGATAGACATGATCTGCCCTCTAAAGCCTGTACTGACAGAGGACTTGTGTGTAGTGCAATAGTAAGAATAATGAATAACATACTGACGAGTGTATTTGTGACTATAGATTAGGCTTGGATTGGTGAAGACCTTTATTTACCACTAGCTGTGCCCGGCCACGCCTTGCTGTGGCTCAGTCTGCCCGTTCTTCCCCAGTTTCAATTGAAATTACTCGACGCATTGCTTCCGCTCCGCGAGTACGACGACCTAAGCCTGTTCTTAGAAAACGAAAAGAAAAACAATGAAAAATAAACTATACTTACGAAATAACTTCCACGCACGTCTCTGATTCAGCGAATGAGTTATTGAACGCTCACTTTTACACCAGCGAGTACAATTATTATCACGTCTAGTATCACCGAAAAATTCTTCGGAGCTGGACTATTATAACCCGGTTTCGGACGCAATAGAGGGCACTTTCGCCCAGGGTTCCATTTCACGTGTTCTGTGCTCGTTGCCGCAGAAATGCATTATTTCCGTAGTTTCAACAGTTCGTTGCCACGGTTATTCCAAGACAACGATGTGCTGTTTCAACAGTTCTAAGCCACGGTTATTCCTAGGCAACGATCTCTTGGTATTCGATGGACGTATAACACGATATAGTATAGAACGGCGTGAACTTATTTGTAGCGTGACACACCCAAGCACGCTACAATATTATATTGAATACAATTAATACTTTTACTTGTTTTTACCTTTCACGGATGTGACATCTATATAATAGGTATATGAAAGCACGCATGTGTTCGAATGCAACGTTGTGTCAAAATTTCGAAGCGATCGGTGAAGAAATTTCGGAGATCTTCGGTAAGACTCAAACGAACATTTACGTTTTTATTCATATAAGATTCAGAGGTAGTAACTACAAATATCCATACCACCACTGCTGATTTCTACATTACAAAACACTTAGTCTATTTTTACTGCTCTTTACCTGGTAACGGCTATCCACAATGGCTGTTCCTCTGCAGTGTCTTTGCTAGACGTTTCCTGGTAACGAATTTTATCAATGGAGAATATGCCGCTGCCATTGCCCGCTGTTTAATACTCCACAGAACACGGTCGGCCGAGTCACAGAGCCTCGGAGAGGGCCTATAAAAAACACCGTCTGCATCAAGTTATCTATCTTTGTGTGACGTCACCGCGCACGTTTAAGCTGCGGGCGGTTAATGGTAACGGTTGTTGTTTATAGTCAACTCTTAGCAACTGGTCTATATGCCGAAATACAATATGTGCGAAATGTACGAGTATTTACACTTCACGAAAGGCCAAGAACATTCACGAGACACAAAGCTGTCTTCTCGTCAAAGAGGATGTTACATAAATACTATGACCGCAAAAGTTCAGTTGAAAAAATCTCTGGTTTGGAGTCTCAAGGGGCTTTACTCAAAGTTGAACTGACTAGCAGTAAACCGCCAGTCGTAAAATAACTCTTGACTCTCACTTCCTTATCTAAATATTTGTGGGAACTGCCCACATTCAAGCAAGTGTGACAACGCAAGCGTCATTGCTTAGCAACGACGAGTAAACAACTGATGCTAGGCAAAAGCAAGTTAACAGCGGTTGCTAGGGAACTTATAAACACGGTAACCGGCAACAGCAGTACCTATTACGTAACCGTTTTCTATATGTCCGACTCTAGGCTACATAAGAAGATACACTGAGTTACAGTGACAGACTAGTTCTACCGTTCTACAATACCAGATCAGTGTTCAAGCAGTTCACTATTGTTATCCGTCTCTGTATACTGTGCAGCTGCAATAAATCCTATAGGACAGTTCAACTAGTGGTTGTCTCTTCATTCATACGACATCCCACATATTTATATCACAAATTTTGCAGTCAACAATCAGAAGTCGTACAAAATTAATCGAACGAACATGTGCGAGGTGTAGGACAAGGTGAAGTCATACATGGAAAATATAAGCGGCTTAAACTTGACGGTGATGGAGCTTACGACCGTCTAAGTGATTATGTCACCGTTGTAGCATAAGAGACACCGCCAAGATATAAATGATCTGGTTTGCAAAGCATTCACTGACAGAGGACTTGTATATGGTGCAAAAGGAAGAATTTTCAGTAACATGCCCTATGTGCGATACATACGTTTGACAGAAAACCAGGCATATTCATAAGAGACAATCCCGTCTTCTCGTCAGAGAGGATGTTACATAAGCACTATGACCACAAGGGTTCAGCTGAAAAAAAATCTCTGGTCGTAAATCTCAAGGGGTTTGACGCCAAGAAGAAC